>NW_019268614.1:142858-368087 GCF_002738365.1 Cucurbita moschata | reverse complement strand
AGGGTCCATATGTCTTGACGCCATCCCGAGTCTCGGGATGTCGTCGCTCATCATAACTCGTTCGGTCATGCCATCGAGAATGGGCCCACGTGTCGTTCATCTCATCGGGACTTCCCGAACATCCATCTATCCGGGTTCTATCGAGGCATAGGCCCTCCCGTGCCCATGCCGAGTCATTTGCGGATACCGTACCGGATAGCGGGTGTATGTAGCAACCTCCGACATGCGGGCTAGGGCGCAATACCGGCACACTCGTGCCGTCCGGTACTGTCCTTCAAAAACCCATTTCAAAGGAAGTCGCCCCGAGACACTCGTCTCGGCACGCTCGCCCACACTGTGACACACGTATGTGCCACAAGGTAGCTCACTTAGGCCATAGGGCCCAGGGGTGGTGGAGAGCTAACACCATGGTACCCCCTATAGTACATTTTGAGCCATTTTCATTCTACCAGGAGTAGACATGATTTTCGTGAGGTGTCATACGGTGTCGTGCATTGTCCGTCCAATGTCCGATTGACACCAAACTTGGCGAGCATTCATATTTCATATGGACGGACTTAACTCCCGAACCGCATGACCAAATTCCTTCCGAAGCCTCAACTTTTGAGGTTAAGGCCCGGGGCCCTACCCGGCCCTTCAACAAGCCTATCTTGTCCTTCATGTCCATGCTGATGTCTCTGTTATGCTTGTGTCTCAACATGTCTTCAATGCCCACTTTGCGTGGTGGTGTGTTGGATGATGCATCGTCCTCCTCGATCGCATCATGGCATTCTTCTACGTTGGCCCGCATATGGCCGGATGGGCGTCTCTTGAGGGACGCCCCTTTGCTTGTCATGGCATGAGGGTCACAACCTACTCTCTTCATAGTAAGGTTGTGACACAGGGCGTACACGCGGTCAACGCATGGGTAGAGGCGCATTACAAACCCCAGCGGACGTAGACTTACTCTTGAATTTTCTGGGCTTGACACGTGTCGTATAGGCATTGGCGTGAAGGTTTTCGGGTTGGACTGCGGGTCTCGGGTTGCTTCACCGAGCGCGGGTCGGGTTGGGTCAACCGTCGGACGCGTGTCAGCGGAGGCGTCAGACATGTCTCTCCACCAATTTCTTGATGCGTGTCCACCCTTTCCGGCGACCGCGTGTCTGTCCCCGATTGCTTGAGTTCATCCAATTTCCAAATTCTGGTTAAATTCTATATCAACCTATTTATTTTAGATTTTTCTATCTTCCAAACCGTAACTCGAATTAAATCGATTTCTTCACAAGAATTCAAGATCTCAAGTCCATCTATCCAGATATATTTTTATTCTATTTTTTTGATACTCACGACGCTTAATAAATGGAGGCAAAAACTGAGAAAAATTCAGTTTCTTACCGAAGTAGGACAATCTCTCGATTTTGTTTTCCAATGCAATTTTTTGCCGCGTTTCCTTCGAAAACTTGCAAGACTCGTCACCTAAAGTGTTGCAACTAGATTATTAAGGTCTAAATCATCTAAAACCCCCGGATCTATGGTGAAATCTTGAAATAAGAGAGGTCGCAGACTTACCTCGCATTCTTGCCCGTTTCTTGCTGGAAACGAACGATCCAACGCTCAGATGTGTCCTCTTGATACTCTGAGTAGCCCTAGTAGGAGACCTAAGTTTGAGGGTGCTTCAGTTCGGGTTTTGGGGCGTTTCACCCTCCTTCTTCCTCTTCTTAAAAAAAATCCTAACGGTTCATTTTTTTTTCTCTTTTTTTTTTCTTTTCCTTCCTTCTAGGTCTGTCCAGACCTCCCTCATGGTGGTAGGTGTGGGGCAAAATTACCTTTTTGTCCCAGTCGACTTTGACCCAAATTTCGATTACATCACCATTTTTTGTTTTTTTTAAGTTCCTTGATGCATCCAGAGCGTTTCTTTCTTCTGCACCGATTTAAAAATCACACTCTAAATCCTCCAATAAAATCTAGAAATATAAACTCACAATGGTTAGGAAGGTGTTAGTCACAAGGATGGAGCGTACCTGTTGGGCTTGGGGAGTTACAATAAATTTAACCTAATATTACTACTCTATCGTGATTTACTAAAATTTGTATAAATGATTGACCTTTAGTGTCTAACTCAAACCTAAACCATTGTAATAATTTAATGAAGATCTAACTAGAATTGGTTGTAATTTCTAAAAAAGAAATAGGATAAAAGAAAAAGAAGATTTAATATATACCTTAGATTAGATTATCTTCTGGTAAATTTTCAGTGAATCTCAACTAGGTAAAGGTCATTCTTTTTTTTTTTCTCAAGTAAATCTGACCATTAATTATTGATTTTCTATTTCTTATTGCAATTTCTGGCTAGGTTAAGGAGAGATAATTGTGGGTTAAGGAGAGATAATGGTGGAAAGGGATGAGAGGTTAGTAGAGAGAGGTGGAAAATGTTGGTTTTGTTCATTTATATATTTATTATTTTTTTATATAATTATTTTTATTTCTTTATTTCTTTCATTATTTATGATTTTTTTTTTTTTGTTATTACATTATATACCTCTAAAAGAAACTTTCGTCCCCGAAAGTATTTTAATTTTGGAATAACTCGAGTTCTTATTCTAACGGTTCTTTGTTAAGTTTTGAAGTACAACTAAAGAAAAATTCTTAACAAGTATACCATAATTCATATGAGTCATAAACATTTATTTGTATTCATAAAATTTTCATAAGCCTATCACTCGGTCGATTCATAAAATCTTTGATTTCTTATAACGTCTCTTGATAAATAGTTACTTATTTTAAATCCTAATTCATACCCCAAAATTCTTATAATTCCCTAAAATCTTTCCTACTTACCATTAAAATAATAAATAAGTCTCATACAATTTTCCTATAGTATTTTAAGTTTTCTAAGATCTTGAAAAAGTCATAGAATTTTCATAAGGGTCTTTTGGTCATTTACCACCCCAAATCTTGGTTTAATTCTTCAACATATTCCAATGGCCTTGTAACTTTGTGTAATCCCTTTACACCATGACATAAGACTCCTCATCAAATTTCATGTCACTTAAAGGTCACTTTGGCCATAAATTAGTGGAACATAATTATAGGGGCATTTTAATCATTTTACACCTATACTTGGTTTAGCCCGTTATCATAACCTAATCGTCACCAAATTTCGTACATAACATTATCATGCCATATTGAGTCTTCTTCTAGAATTTCATGGGCAACGTAATTCATCTAAGGTTTGTGGTTCATGCACTTCATTGAAATAAATGTTCATGTGTACAATAAGGTTGGCAAACTTAATCTTAATAGTTCCTCACCTTTTTTGTTCCATTATGATTGCATCTACTCGATCAATAGTTTTACCGTTTCTGCTTTCCATTGTTCTCCAAATCAAATTCTCTAAACTTAGCTAAAAGTTCACTAATTGACCTTTTTGTCCATACATTCTCAAAATCTCATTTTAAAATATCTCCCACTCTACACAAGAAAATTATTGATAGAACTCCAAAATGACGTTTTCTTTTGGTCCATTTTTTTTCTCTCTCCTTATCATTAAAGAAAAACAAAGAAAAATTCAGGGTAGAAACATTCTCGAGAATTTCTCTTAAGATTCGAACCCATAGCTGATGATAGAACTAGAATAGATATTTTTTGTTTCGTACTCACATGTGCTCATATATTTGCTTCTCGATTAATCTCTAATTCTAATCTTCCTCCCCAGTAAAATATTACAGTGCTGGTATAGACCGAAATTTCGTTATAGTCCAATTCTGACCGGTAATAGATACCGGAGCTTTGCAATATTTGACTGATCACAATTCTCTATAGTCTATTTACTATAGAAGTTCCCAGGGAATATGTTTCCAATTAAAATTGTTGGTTCTCTCTATTTTTAATAATTAAAAAGAAAAAAGAATGGTTTTCCTTCCCTCATTATTGTTTGTATTTGCATTGTTCTTAATTGTCCACTTGATTTGGTTCATCATTAATGTCTCATCTTTGTAGATGAATTCCTTATACAAATTTTTCTATTTTCCCATACAAAATCAAGAAATTTGTAATACTTCTTCTCTTTCGGCTACCTACTCCAATTCTAGTTAATTTTTGGAGTCAAAATCATGACATGGAACTGGTTAAAAACTCTACCCTAGCCCAATGCAAATTGAATGCACTAGTAAATTACATAGATCTACGAACGATTTACCGTATTTGATTTGTGGTCAAGCTAGAGTTTGAGAATTTGGTAACTTTCATTGGAAACATGGTCAATTAGGCTTTTCTCTTGGTACACCTTATCTAGTATAACCCAAAACTAATGTTCCTATAACCATTACCGAAAGACATCACAATCCTTTCAACGGCTTTGTGATATCAAGAATGGGCTTAACAAAATTCTCTTCTAAAAATTGGTATTATATAAGCATGGTGAATATCCTCAGATGCCATAAAAGTTGGGATACTTGAAAATTAAACTTCAAATAACAGTCTTGAAACTTTGACTATGGTAATACCATTTAACCAGGTTGACATTGCTAGAAAAAATTGATCGGTAACTTTCTACAACAATTTGTTTATGTTGAGCTTCTTAAGTGCATTCGTGTACCCTAAGGAAGATTACCACAAAACTTCTAGTTGATTTAGAGACAATGTCCCACTCTAATCCTCGTGTATCCCCCACCCAAGTTCATCTTAAATCATGGTTTCTTAAATTTAAGGTATCTTTGACAATCTCATATCATAGTCCATCTCCATATGCCTCTAAAATTTTGACCATGATAGTAATGCCTCATCCAAACTGTTGCTCGATACTTTTAAATCACCTCACAACTTCCATAATTGCGGTTGTATTATTATTATTATTCTTATTATTATTTAATTTTCAACTCGTATTAAGGCAGGAAAGTTTTCTACATCTCAGAATTTCCAAGCTTAGCTTCCATTAAAGACACTTATGTCATTCACCCATCAATTTAAGTATACACGTTTTAAACTTTTATAGTCTTAACTCAATTTTTTTTTTCTTACTGATACTTTAATTTCATCTTTACATACTTCAAAATTATAAAATTTTCTTTCAAACACCACCACCCTTAATATCTATAGCATACTATAAGATATTGTCATTTATCAAGCTTCCTGGGTCATTTTCATTTCATTTTAAATTACTTACACGTTAGTATACCTTGGTGCATTCCTTTCCATATCTATGGTCATCACACTAAGTAATTTATATATATTCGAGACGTCTAACCGAAGCATATGACATTCCTTAGCAAAATTATTTCTGCATACACTAACCTTTAGTAGCTTACTAAAACTATAGCTACCCATTCACAGTACCAACCTCAGTAAATCTAAACATCATCAATACAACAATTTACATTCACATTCCATGCAAGGTAAAACATAACATATTCTACATTATAATAAATATAAAATTAAGCAAATAATAATGCAGTCAATTATGATACAATTATTGGTGTAAAAGTTCAATTATGAGTTATATTTTATAATGACCAACCAATAACAACATACCAATCAACAACATTTTATTTTCTTATCTTATGCAAGTCATACCTGATGGAGACGGGGCATCAACGGTGGGACCATGGAACATGCCAAGCCTACATCGTAGACTAATCTACAAGATACTGTAACCTAGAGCTCTGATACCAACAGTAATGACCAGAAATTTTCTACTTAATTTAAGGTCGCTACTATATACCTATCATAAACATTAAATGCGGAAGACTTCATTTAAATTTCATAAAACATAACCTTTATTAAAACACAGTCATAGACTTGCGTGTTTCAAAAACATCTTTAAAACGACATAACAAAGACTAAATAAAATAAATAAGCCTCTCAGTTAAATACATCCTATTCTAGCCTAAGTCTAAGAAAATAAATACCACTATCCTATGCATGTGTTATGGTCTCGAGTTGCGGTGTCGTCGTCAATGGTACAGGAATACCTCGCCTTTATATGAAAAATATAGTAGCACGAGGCTTGAGTATTTCTAGAATACTCAGTAAGTGACCCCCTATCGGGGTTATGCAACAATCACATGCAAATGAGATGGGGGGACATATCTTTCAATCTGTCTACCTACGGTGCTGTCCTAATGGGTAATTTGGACGTGTACCATATATCTACACACAGCCCATAAGTGCGAGTATGAGCTCACTAGTCAGTTCGCACACCGCTTGGCAACTTTCCTTGTCGCGAGCATACTCTAGGAGCTCCTTAGGCCGGACACCCGTTAGAATTAGTAATCGTCACGACAACGCTATACAAAACATAACGATCGTTGTTCTGCCATTGAATGTACGTGTCCGTACCCTCGTGATGGAATAGTGGTATCCCCCCAAATGCATGAGCACACAATGCATGAGGTCCCCAATATTTCTACTTTTATCATTAACGAATATAACCCCGCTATTATCTTTCATGCTTAACATGTTATTTCTCATTTTTCAGTTTATGTATCATACGTAATCTTGATGGGGTTACATTTCATTTCATTTATTGTGATATCATGTCATTAATAACATGCTGTATACATACAATTTAGAAAACATAACATAACGCTCCGTGCTTTTAACATTTCATTTCATAACGTGCAATTCATACAACAATTACTTCAATGGTCACACAAAACAATCTAAACATAACATATCACATCACAATATATCGTATCATAAACATGTCATATTGTAAATACTTTGTGGTTATATCATTTCCTAACTTATCATAGCCTTAACGTTCTTATACGTATCACACTCATATCGTCACGTGAACATACCTTAGTCATATCATCATAGGAACGTATCCTAACGCTATCATTCTATCAATCTATCACCAACCTATCCCTTTCTACCCATATCCTAACCATATTCTTTCATCAATCTCCCCTATCCATAGCACTCCAGTATGTAACCAAACTTTAACGTTTCATGAATGTATCTTACTCCTATCGTTACATTTCGTATTGTGCATCCTTCTCGTATCCTATCTCAGACATATCCTTGAACACATCGTACTATAATTATTATCATACAATCCACATATTATAACATAGCATAAACATAATATAAGCATACCGATTCACAGATAATTCACACATATCAGTATATATGACACGTGAAAACCACAGGTACGTGTCAACATCAAATATAACCATGCCGATAGTAAGGGCACTTACCTGGTTAGCTTAAGTCGTTGTCACGAATATATCCTTAATAAAAGTTTGATTCCGTCCTTTGAAATCCAAGTCAACCTATGTGAGTCCATACATCAGTTTTAAGTTTGAACTCTATAAAATATTTCTCTAATTTACATTGGTCCATTGTTCAAAGTCTCGAAATGTTATATATGTATACTTATATTTTTATTAAAAATCTTATTTTCCATGGTTACTATTGTATAAAAAAGGTAGATAGAGTTATTTCAAGTTATTCTGCTTTTTACTGCTTCTTGTATTTACTTTTCTCTCTTTATTTAGTTTTTATGGTTTTTAATTCTTAAATCCTCCTTTTTTTTTTTATTTGTACTTACTATGTTGCCCTCTTAATTTTGTTCTGTGTATTCCAAATTTCTAGTGGATCCCTGTTCCCAAATCTTTCTTATCTCAGTGTTTCCTTGTTCACAAATTTTCTTGGCCATTCTATTTTTAATTTATTCATTTGGCTACTGATATAAATTTAACTTAATATTACTACTATGAGGTGGTTTGTATAAATGATTGACATTTAGTTTCTAACTCAAACCTAAACAATTGTAATAATTTAATGAAAAACTAACTATAATTGGCTCTAATTTCTAAAAAAGAAATAGGATAAAAGAAAATGAAGAATCAAGATTTAATATATACCTTATTGATTAGATCTATCTTCTGGTAAATCTCCCGTGAATCTCAACTGGATGAAGGTCATTCTCTGTTTTTTCTTTTTTCCTCAAGTAAATCTAACCATTAATTATTGTTTTGTTACTTTGGGGCCTAAGGATGGGTTGAGGGGAGATAATTGTGGGAAGGGATGAGAGGTTAGTGGGGAGAAGTAGGAGAAATGTTTCTTTTTTTGGTTGATTTATTTATTTATTATTATTACTATTTTTTATAATTATTTTTATTTCTTTATTTATTTCATTATTTATGATTTTTTTTGGGCTATTACACTCGGGTTGAGCTAAAATACACCAATCTCTCCCATTTTCTCTCGAGAATGAAATTATATCTTCAGAGAATTCTCGAAACTATTCTTCTCCAATCCCTTAGGGATTTTCTTTCAAGAGGCTCCCACAAGCCTTTACCTTGTGTTCGAGTCATAGCAAGGAAGATCTCGTGGAATGTTGAATAGCTTTTGCATGGTTGGAAAACTTCAAGGACTTGCAAGCTAGGGTTTCTATAAAGGTAGAGTTCGTACTCTAGAGCTTATTGCTTTTGTTTTAATTCATAATAAAAATCAAAATAGTTCCCAATGCTTCCGCTATGTGGATGAAGAGTTCATTCCCTTCACACGCCTCGCCACGACCACGTATGCAGTCTAACCCTGTTTAGTAGGTTATGATTTATTTTAAGGTCTATAAAAATTGATGTTTGTCTTGGGTTGAGTGGTAACTATGATTACACCTTAGGGTGTTTAATAGTGAATGATCCCTCTATTTATGTCAATGCTATATTCGAGTTATTGTGAGGAGGCCGACAGGGGTCATGTTATAGCTTACTAGCCTTAGGAAGACTGAGAGGTGACTCTGCAGAGTGCATGACGTCCAACCCATAGAAATGTACATAAGACTTTCTAAGGACCAGTATGAGATGATATACCTATGACCCAACCTCCCATGACCTTAATTCTAGATGTCAAGCATGCCTCTGAAATGACCACGTGGCCTAGATAGTATAAAGCATGCTTTGATTCAAACCATATGGTAGACTCAGATAAAGTTCTTACAGACAAGGGTGACCACTATAGGAATTATGCACCCCACAAGCAAACCATTTTCACAAGTGAGTTTGGTTAAGATGGAAGTCGAGAAATAAGATTCATCGACATTGAGATGAGTTCCAGTTATGGGCTTCCAAAAACATGATATGCGCTTTACGCCACTATTGAGATATGGGGCGTAAGACATTCGAGGAAGCATACAAAAACGTGAGAATGAAATTCCACTAAGGTAGCAAGTCCATCAAATATATAATTAGCTTCCTATGTCCAGGGGCTATCTGATCTAGCCACCTAGAAGTAGGGGCTATTTGATCTAGCTACCTAGAAGTAATTTTCTCCAAATTGCATGCAAAACTAAGCGCACCCAATGAGTATTACTTCCTAATTTCGCATGGTTATGTATCAGTCTATAGCGTGTCTTCCTGAAATTGATTTATAGGTATAGACGAGTCCAAAATTTATGAATTCTCTCTGTGGGCCCCTATTTCTGAGCAAAATAGAATTAATATTGGAATCGGGACAAAATATGGCAAATCGAGCAAAAAATGGGTGAGAATAGGGAGCTCCACACGTAGGGAACACGCGCGATTAACGAGGAAAGCGTGCGGGCAGTGGCGTGCTTCGAACCCCAACAGAAGCAGAGTTACCCTTCAAATTTTCTAGGCATGACACTTGACGTGTAGGGATTGGCAATAGGATTTGAGTTGGATTGTGGGTCGTCGAACCACTTCGCGGCACACGGGTCGATTTTTTATTCAAATCAACTTTGGGTAAGTGGTTGGACGTGTGTCAGCGTACGGCGTTAGGTGCATTTCTCCACTGCGTGCCCAACACATGTCCCTTTGGTTGTGAGATGCTTTTCACCCCTCTCCACCATTTCCTGAATTTAATAATTTCAAGATTTCAATCAAATTACATATCAACTTTATTTTTTTTAAAGATGTTTTCTGTCTTCTAATCCATAACTAGAATTAACTTGATTCCTTCACGAGAATTTAAGACCTCAACTCCATCTATCCGAATATCTTTTTTTTTTCTTTTTTTTTTTTGCTTTTTTTTTATCAAGAAATGAGTTTGAAAATCAGAAAAACTTAGTTTCTTACAAAGTTCGATGATTCTCGGTTTCAATTTACACGAATTTTGATTGAGTTTCCTTCCAAAATTTGTAAGAATTCTCACCTAAAATATTCTAATTGATTATTAAAACCTAAATCATCGAAAACTCACAAATCTAGGACGAAATCCTAAAATAGAGGAGGTCGCAGTCCTACCTCTCGTTCTTGCTCGTTTCTTGCTGGAAACGAATGATCCAAGCGCTTAAATCGCTCCTCTAGACTCTCTGAATAGATCTGGAGGGAGTCCTTACATTGAAAGTGCTTCGATGGTCAGATTTGAGCATAGAACCCTCCTTCCTCTTCTTCTTAAAAACCCAAACTCCTCTTTTTTTCTCTCTCTCTCTTTTTTCTTTTCTTTTCCTTGCAGGTCTGTCAAGATCCCCTCTAAGTGGTGTGTGGGGCAATATTACCTCTTTGCCCCAGGTTGACTTTGACATAAATTTTTCATTAAAATCACCATTTTTTTTTAATTTTTCTAAACTCCTTTATATGTCTCGAGCATTTTTCCTTCTACACCAATTTGAATAGCTGGGGACATAGGGTACAAGATAGAATTCACTCCTACCCACTTCTAGAGATAGTAGAAAGGTTGTTTCTTAAGTACTGACTCTAGGTCTTGAACAAGGGGCCCCACCCTCTCTTTGACCCGAGAGGAATTCGATTTGGTGGTTAGACCACAAACCAATTGTTCACTAGAGGATCAGTGGGAGTTAAGAAACAAGAAGTAACTTTAGGGGTAAAAACGGTAAACTGACCCAGCTCTAGTTACAAACAACCTGTGACAGATCGACTTATTAATCATGGTTATATCAAATGGACAGAAATATATATATAGTGGAGTGTCCTAGTAGTTAACGAATGTTGGTTAAAAGGTTAATGAGTTTAGCCGGTTAATCTCGGATCGTTGGAGCCCATAATCTGTAGGTCCATTAGGTCCCCTTGCTAGCTCATATCGGACTAAACCTTAGAACAGTGTGACGAGTGAGTTTGAAGTGTTTGAACTCAAATTAGGGAATATACGCTAAATATATATGATACATTTAACGGTATTTTGATTTAATTAGGAATTAAACAAAATGAGAAAATTAGAGATATTTAAATATGATTTAAATATTTTAATTATGAATAGGGATTCATATTCAATGTGTGTCAGAATTGATTGGGATTGGCATTTGATTTAATGTTAAATATTAATTAAATTGTTTAATTAATCATTTAATATTATTTTAATTTAAAATTAATTATTCAAATTAACTGTTGCATTAAAATAGAGAAAGTCAAAATGTTGACTTCACTTATTAGAAAAATTCATGTTTGAGTCAGTGGAATATTGAGTGTCATTATATACAGTTTAACAAACTTGCATGTTTGCCAAATAAATTCTACAAATTTGAGTGGAAGCATCAAAATTTGGTTAATTCAAACTTGAATGCTTGACCCATAATCCCACAAATTTGAGTGGAATTTTGAGTGTCAAAATTTAGTAATCTCAACTTTGCATGAATATGCAAATATCTTTCTATAAATAGAGTGTCAATATGTGTCACAATTCATTGGGGTTGGTATTTTGATTTGAAATTAATTATTTAAATTAATTGTTGCATTAAAATAGAGAAAGTCAAAATGTTGACTTCACTTAATAGAAAAATTCATGTTTGAGTTAGTGGAACATTGAGTGTCAATATACGGTTTAACAAACTTGCATGTTTGCCAAATAAACCCCACAAATTTGAGTGGAAGCATCAAAATTTGGTTAATTCAAACTTGCATGCTTGCCCCCATAATTCCACAATTTTGAGTAGAATTTTGAGTGTCAAAATTTGGTAATCTTAAATTTGTATGAACATGCAAATATCTTTCTATAAGTAGAGTGATCAAGTCACTCACTGGATTTCACAATCCCGTTCTAAGGCCGGAGAATAGTTGGGAAGACACTAGTGGTAGTTCGAAACCGGTTAGTGAGGAAAAAGGAATTTAAACTACAAAAGGTTAGTATTCAAACTCATTCAGTTTTAATACTTTTGAACATACTAGCTAATTTATTATAATTGATATACTTAGAGTGCCTAAGATCTAAATTGCTTCCGCAGGTGTTATATTAACACCATCCATTGGTATTAGAGCAAGCTTTAGGCACTTTATTTACATTAATTTGAGCATGGTGGATACCATTTCAGAATGAAAATTGTGGTTGCTAAAGTGGATGTTTATGGTTTTTGGCATTTTTTATGCTTCCATTTGAAACAATTATTGTAATTGACCTAATATGTAGGCCTTAATGAGTGAAGAAAGATCTATAATTTTTATGTAGTCATTAGAGTCTATTTTAGGTTGTAATTGATCGAAAATGGAAGAGATAGCAAGATGAACCGAAGAAGAAGATGCCAGAGGCCGTTTGGGTATTTTTCTGCTAGTTGGGGTTCGATTCAACGGTTTTAAGGGTTGGTTCGGCCATTTCGTGATCCTCGAGAGCAGTTCATGTTATTTTTAATTATTAATGTAATAACTTAGTTAATTGCTTGCTTTAAAATGCCAAAACCAATCCACTTTAGTGTGTTTAATTAATTATGCATTATGAATGTATGTTTAAATTAAATAGAAAATGTATATGCATAAAGTATGTCATATAGATTTAAAATCCCACCATAGGCTAAGCATGTTTCATACATTACAAAGTATGCTATAAGTGTTATAATGTATAGTATGCATCTTATAGGTCTCCATGAGTGATAGATAAAAATTGTTATATTATTGCATGAAATAGATGATTATATAATAGTTATATAAAGCATGTTAGATGCATGTTATAGGTTATTTTCAACGTCATAAACGAGATAGACGTTTAAATCTATAACAAAGATAAATGTATGCTCACTTATGGTTAACAACCAAGTGCGATCAATTTTAATAGTTAAAATACGTCGATATCTTGTAAAACTACAGTTACAAGAAATCTCACCTGGCACGATCTTGTCTAAGGCTGGAGGTACTTAAGTTGACAGTTTATGGAACACCTACTATTTGGAGATCGGGCCAATACTTGAGCTTACTTAGCCCAGTTTTATGAGCATGGGTGAATAATGTAAGGATTTTTTTTTTTTTTAAAAAAAAAAGGAAAAATCACCTAGACATCATACGTAAAAATCAAGTATAAATGTTATACTTGGAAAAAACACCTAGACTTAGGTTATATTTAATTAGCCGGAATATACCTAAGTAATGAGTATACCCAACCGTCTAAAATACTTAGTGGGAGAAAAAAAGTACATGAGATACATTGTTTTCTTTTTACGCTCTCTGAAAAATTCACACTATGAGATTCATGCTCAGCCTGTGTCACCCTAGGAGCGGCCTCCATTTGGAAGGTATTTGCATGAGTCAATAACAAGGTGAATAGAGAAAGTATTTATACTAAGTGGGAGAAGAAAGTATATTAACACGTCCTATAGTCTCCACTACTAGGCTGCACCGTGAGATTCCCATGTTCCACCTGCATGTTGCCCTAGAGGAACTACCCATTCGGAGGGTTGTAACATGGGAGTCGAAACAACATAAACTCCAGAAATGGATAGGATTTCTTAGGTTCATTCCCAACTTTGGCTTATTCATTCGATAGCATTCTTGGGGTCGATCTCTAAGGTCTGAAAATGACGGGTCACACTTACAAAGAATTACTAAGAGTTAGTATCTTCTTGACCAAAGTGGCGATAACTAAAACACTATAGGAATAAGAGTTATTTTGGGATTAGTGTTTAAGTCAAGAATGTCTTGGTTTAGTAAAGGAGTGATTGACTGCCCCTTCGTAGCAGATGCTTTAACTCACAAAAGTATCATTGCAAATTAATAATTTTTGGATACATTATTATATTTGCTAAACCTGATTGGATTAAAAAGGATTAAGTCAATTAACTAATAGAAGTTTGTTTTAAATCTCAGCATGTCAAGCTCAATAGTAAAATTACTTGCTTCTAAGAAATTAAACAGCGACAATTACGCAACAAGGAGATCAAACCTAAACACAATACTTGTAAATGATGATTTGAGGTTTGTTTTAACTGAGAAATGTCCCCTAAACCCCAGTTCAAATACAAATCGAACAGTTTGGGATGCATATGACAAAAAGGGTAAGGGGAAAGATAAGATTCCTACTGACCGCAAAACGCAAGGTTCAAAATGCAGATAATGGAAAATGTTACCATTACAATGAAAACGTGCACGAAAAAAGTCACTGCCCAAAATACCTTGTAGAGAAGAAAACCGAAAAGGCACAATAAGGTAAATATGATTTACTGAACACCTGCTACCTGGAGATCGGGCCAGTATTTAGCTTAGTTAGCCCAATTTTATGAGCATGCATGAGTGATGTAAGAATTTTGAAAAAAAAATGAAAAATCACCTAGAAATCAAAGGTAAAAATCTAGTATAAATGTCATACTTGGAAAAATCACCTAGACTTAGGTTATATTTAATTAGCCGGAATATACCGAAGTAATAATATACCCAACTGTCTAAAATACTTAGTGGGAGGAAAATTTTATGAGATACATTGTTTTCTTTTTACGCTCTCTGGAAAATTCACACCGTAAGATTCATGTTCATCCTCCTGTCGCCCTGGGAGCGGCCTCCATTCGGAAGGTATTTGCATGAGTTAATAACAAGGTGAATAGAGAAAGTATTTATAGTAAGTGGGAGAAGGAAGTTTATCAACACATCCAATGGTCTCCACCACTAGGTTGCATCGTGAGATTCCCATGTTTCGCCTGCATGTTGACTTAGAGTAACTACCCGGTCAGAATTATACTAAAAGACTATAGAATAAGAGTTATTCTGGGATTAGTGTTTAAGTCAAGAATGTCTTGGTTTAGTGAAGGTGTGATTGACTGTCCCTCCGTAGCAGTTTCTCTAACTCACTAAAGTATCGTTGAAAATTAATAATTTTTGGGTACATTATTACATTTGCTAAATCTGAGTGGATTAAAAAAAAAAAAAGATTAAGTCAATTCACTAATAAAATTTGTTTTAAATCTCAGCATGTCAAGTTCAATAGTACAATTACTCGCTTCTAAGAAATTAAACGACGACAATTACGCAACAAGGAAATCGAACCTAAACACAATACTTGCAAATGATGATTTGAGGTTTGTTTTAACTGAGGAATGTCCCCTAAACTCCGGCTCAAATGCAAACCGAATAGTTTGAGATGCATATGACAAAAAGGGCAAGGGGAAAGATAAGATTTCTACTGACCGCAAACACAAGGTTCAAAATGCAGATAATGGAAAACGTTTCCATTGCAATGAAAATAGGCACAGGAAAAGTGACTGCCCAAAATACCTTGTAGAGAAGAAAGTTAAAAAGGCACAACAAAGTAATATGATTGACTAGTTGTAGAAATATGTTTAGTAGAGTATGATCACTCAACCTGGATACTAGATTCAAGGGTCGTCACTAATCATATTTGTGCTTTTTTTTTTTTTTCAAGAAACTAGTTCCTGGACAATATTTGCGGAAAGCGAGATAACACTTAGGGTTGGAATAGGAGAAGTTGTCTCAGCAAGATCAGTAAGAAA
This sequence comes from Cucurbita moschata, assembly GCF_002738365.1. NCBI lineage: Eukaryota > Viridiplantae > Streptophyta > Magnoliopsida > Cucurbitales > Cucurbitaceae > Cucurbita > Cucurbita moschata. Next base: position 352,483 of record NW_019268614.1, on the reverse strand, counting down.
TTTAAAGTTGTTTTTTGGAAATAGATTCATTATATTAGATAATGAACTTTATGTTCCTCGAATAAAAAGAAATCTAATATCTATTTCTTGTTTATTAGAACAATTGTATAAAGTATCTTTTGAAATCAATGAAGTGTTCATTTGCAAAAGAGGTGTTCATATTTGTTCTGCAAAACTAGAAAACAACTTATATATGTTAAAACCGAGCGAAACAAAAGCTGTTTTAAATACCGTGATGTTTAAAACAGCTAAAACTCAAAATAAATGACAAAAGATTTCTCCTAATACCTATCTTTGACACTTAAGACTAGGCCACATGAGTCCTGTATTGAGAGATTGGTTAAAAGGGGACTTCTAAATCAGTTAGAAGACAACTCTTTACCTCCACGTGAGTCCTGTCTTGAGGGTAAAATGACTAAACGATCTTTTTCCAAAAAAGGTTATAGAACCAAAGAAATCTTAGAACTCGTGCACACGATCTTTGTAGTCGAATGAATGTCAAAGCACGAGGAGGGTATGAATATTTCATCAATTTTATTGATGATTATTCAAGGTACGGCTATATTTACCTAATACATCACAAGTCCGAAGCTTTTCAAAAGTTCAGAGAGTATAAGACTGAGGTTGAGAATCTATTAGGAAAAACTATTAAAACACTTCGATCAGATCGACGTGGAGAGTATATGGACTTAAGATTCCAGGACTATATGATAGAACATGGAATAACGTCTCAACTCTCAGCCCCTGGTATGCCTCAATAGAACGGTGTATCAGAAAGGAGAAATAGAACTCTGTTAGACATAGTTCGATCTATGATGAATTTCGCTCAATTACCTAATTCATTTTGGAGATATGCAGTGGAGACTACTGCATACATTTTGAACATGGTTCCTTCTAAAAGTGTTTCAGAAACAGCTTATGAGTTATGGAGAGGGCGTAAAGGTAGTTTACATCACTTTAGGATTTGGGGATGCCCAGCACATGTGCTAGTGCAAAACTCTAAGAAATTAGAACATCGTTCAAAATTATTTCTATTCATAGGATATGTAACACCCGAACTCCGACCAGAAACTTAAAACCTAAGTTTTCTCCTATAAGTTAAACTTTCAAGATTTTATTGAGAATCTTAGAGGATGAATTTTGAGATGAGATAGAAGAGAGAAATGCTTAGACATATCTAAGAAACTCAAGAAAAATATAAAAGAAAAATGGTGGAAAATTAGAAAAATGGTCAAAGTCAACTGGAGTGGTAATTTGGTCATTCTGCCATCTTCCTCATTAAGCACCTGGAAGGGAGTTTAGTAATAGATAAATAAAATAAAATAAAATAAAATAAAATGGAAAGGAAGAAGAGGAAAAGAAAACAAAAAAGAAAAGAAAAAGAAAATAGAGAGAGAAAGAGAAAGGAAGAGTTAGGGTTTTTAAGAAGAGGAAGAAGAAGGATAGAGAAACGCCCAAACCTGAACTGAAGCACCCTCAATCTGAGGTCTCCTACTAGAGCTAACTAGAGTATCAAGAGGAATGGTTTGAGCGTTGGATTGTTCGTTTCCGGCAAGAAACGGGCAAGAACGTGAGGTAAGTCCGTGATCTCTCTTGTTTCAAGATTTCACCATATATTCGGGAGTTTTAGATGATTTAGACCTTAATAATCTAGTTGCAACACTTTAGGTGAGGAGTTTTGCAAGTTTTTAGAGAAAACGCGGCCAAAAATCGCATCACCATATATCCGGGAGTTTTAGATGATTTAGACCTTAATAATCTAGTGGCAACACTTTAGGTGAGGAGTCTTGCAAGTTTTTAGAGGAAACGCGGCCAAAAATCGCATCGGAAAATAAAATCGAGAAACTGTCCTACTTCGGTAAGAAATAGAATTTTTCTCGATTTTTAACTTCATTTATTAAGCGCTGTGAGTATCAAAAAAATTACAATAAAAATATATCTAGATAGGTGGACTTGAGATCTTGAATTCTCGTGAAGGAATCGATTTAATTCGAGTTACGGTTTTGAAGATAGAAAAATCTAAATAAATAGGTTGATATAGAATTTGACCGGAATCTGGAAATTGGATGACTTAGGCTATCGGCGACAGACACGCGGCCGCCGGAACGGGAGGACATGCATCGAGCAACTGGTGGAGGGACACGTCTGGCGCCTCCGCTGACATGCATCCGACGGTTGACCCGAAAATCCGACCCGCACTCGGTGAAGCAACCCAACGACCCGCGGTCCAACCCGAAAGCTACCGCCAGTCCCTGTACGCACGTGTCATGCCCAGAAAATTTGAGGGGTAAGTCTACGTCTGCTGGGGTTCAAAACGCGCCTCTGCCCGCGCATTGCCCGCGTTGACCGCGCGTAACTCGAATTAGTGCTAATCGTTTTCACCCGCGCATTGTCCTGTTTTCACCCGTTTTTCGTCCCGATTCTAGTGCTAATCCTATTTTACTATGAACTAGGTGTTTGAATAGATAATTTGTAATTTTGAACTCTGTTACGACTGTAATCAAGCTCGGGAAGGCACGCGACATACTTGTAAGTATCCACACGGATTTAGGAAGTAATACTTGTAGGGTGCGCTTGGTTTTGCATGCATGCTAGAGCAAATTATCCCTGGGTGGCTAGATTTAATGATCCTCTATACTTAGGGAATTAAAAATATATATGTTGGACTTCCTGCCTTGATGAGATTTCGTACTTGATGTCGGTATGCTTGCTAGTCTATCTTACTACTGCTTTTATCTGTTCATACTATGTTGTCGGTATGCTTGCTAGTCTATCTTACTACTGCTTTTATCTGTTCATACTATGTTGTCGGTATGCTTGCTAGTCTATCTTACTACTGCTTTTATCTGTTCATACTATGTTGTCGGAAGGGAGAGTTTGTGTATCTGCGCTCTGGGTGTTGATGGATGTTACCACCCCGCTGAGCTTGTACGATTGTATGCATTGTAATCATACATAAACTCCTATTGAATAATTTGTGTATCTGCGCTCCGGGTAATGATGGATGTTATTGCCCCGTTGAGCTTGTATGATTGTATGCATTGTTAATTGTACATGAACTTCTGTTGAATAATTTGTGAATCTGCGCTTTGGATGTCGATGGATGTTACCGCCTCGTTGAGCTTGTATGATTGAATGCATTGTTAATCATACATAAACTCCTATTGAATGATTGTGTGAACTTATGATATGATTGATAAGTTGTAGTGTTGTTCTACGCCTATGGTGAACTCTTGTAGGGATTGAGTTGGGTTTAGTTAGGGGACCCTCCCAATGTTACGGTCCATGGTGTCGTGAGCGACACTTAGAGGGAGAGACCCTTTAACCCTAGATTGTTATGGACTTGGAAGTCTTGATTGAGTGAATCTGGAAGCTAGGACCCCTAACTCAATAGTTTTAACTACCCTTGAGATATAGAGAACCACATTAGGACCCCGAGGTGTAGAGAGATGACCTCTTAGCCAACATTATCTGGTTTTGCGTTCAAGTATGCCCCGCTTCCCTTCCTACTCCAGTGTGGTACTATTGAGCTAGGCAAGATGCTAGTTAGGGAGATGTTACCCTCCCCTTCCTACTTCGGTGTGGTACCATTGAGCTAGGCAAGACGCCATTTAGGGAGATGTTACACTTCCCTTCCTACTTCGTTGTGGTATCGTTGAGCTGGGCGAGACGCCAATCAGGGAGGTGTTACTCTTTCCTTCCCACTCCGGTGTGGTACTGTTGAGCTTGGCAAGACGCCTGTTAGGGAAGGTGTTACTCGGTGGTAGATCAACTACTCTGCATGGGGATCCGTCTTATAGTAAGATGTTGATCACCCGAGTGGGTCAAGGTCGCCTGCATGATGGGTCCGTCCTGTGGAATGATGTTGACCATGCAGTGACTAGTTCTAGCTGGGTTGTACGAGGGGTACATGTAGTTATGAGGGAGCACCTCATCCTCAAACGCTGAAATACCGCTTCAAAGGTTAAGTCCTTCCACCCCGATCTGTGTACTGAGAGTATTGAGACTCTAGGGTCTAGAGTATAGTTAGTGGTTCTCTCCTAAACTTGGATGCGATTAAGAGCCTACAAGTACGTTTTTTACTGAGTATATTTTTATACTCACCCCATTTGTCCTTCTTTTTTTTCAGGTACCGGTCGAAGTGGGGAGGTGTTCGAGAGCTGCACTGTCACAGAGAGGTGTCGTTCCGGAGCGTCAGTCCCTTGTCGGTCTTATAGAGTCTTTTGTATTTCATTTTATACTTGTAATTTTTTTTTTATTAATTTGAAACAAAACTTTTCTCTATTTTTTTTTAACTAAATGGTATTTTTACCTTTTACTTTCCTTTACTTTTCTTTTCTTTTCTTCTTGTTTGTTTTCGATTTCGTCTTTTTAGTCATGGTTCGGTTTTTTAGAAGCCTAAAAAATCGGGTCGTGACAGTATGGCTTAGGAAGCTCTTAACTGAATTAGAAGTCGTTCCAAATATGCATCTGCCTATCACTTTTTATTGTGATAACAATGGAGCAATTGCAAATTCAAAAGAACCAAGAAGCCATAAGCGAGGAAAACATATTGAGCGCAAAAATGTGATAACAATGGAGTGTCAAAATTTGGTTTAACAAACTTGCATGCTTGCAACATAATCCCACCAATTTGAGTGAAATCTTGAGTGTCAAAATTTGGTTTAATCAAACTTGCATGTTTGCCAAATAAACCCCACAAATTTGAGTGGAATTTTGAGTGTTAAAATTTGGTAATCTCAAATTTGCATGAACATGCAAATATCACTCTACAAATAGAGTGATCAAGTCACTCGTTGTATTCCACAATCCCATTCTAAGGTTGGAGAATAATAGGAAAGATACTAGTGGTGATTCGAAACCGGTTCGTGAGGAAAAAAGAATTTAAACTACAAAAGTACTCATTGAGTTTTAATGCTTTTGAACATGCTAGCTAATTTATTATAATTGATGTACTTAGAGTGCCTAAGATCCAAATTGTTTCCGCATGTGTTATATCTCAGTAATCTTTCAATCTCATATAAATAGATGACTACCTAACCAATTCCAAATAAATGATTTGGAATAATTTTGTATGTCCTAAAAATAAAGATTTAAGGATAAACGTTAATATTGTCTCATATCTATTATATTGACAAAATTGTTGTCAAATATTTGATGCAAGACTTCAAATAATGATAATGATCATTGAAATATGAAGTAGAGGAATAGTATCCTAAGTAACCTCAAATGTTGAGAGTATGATTAATTATCTTTCTTGAGTGGGAGACAATTAATGCGTAGATGAGAATTAACGTTAAATATACAGTTAGTTAGATTATATTAGTTAAACTAATGGTATGACCCTCAGTGAAAAATTAAAGTTGTCTCAGAGTATCGATGGATGCTGAGAATTTTTTATTTTGTGTATGGAGTTAAAAATTTGATCTTTAGTGATACATTAGTTACATAAATTTAGAGAAATTTATGTTAAGATCAATTTTACCTTAGATTGTGAAGTATGGTTTACAAGCGGAATATTTTTTGCTTTTAAAGCACAAAATGACTTCTATGACTATAATAATTTCCTAAACATTTGAAAGATGTTTCAGATGTGATTTAGTTTGTCACTTTCATTGTGATGATAGTGATACAAAGATTAATATTAAGGAAATTATAAAAGATCAATTTATAAAGAATGATATTGAGAAAGAAAGCATCGTGGTAGTAATCAAGATGACTTTTCATGATAATTATTTTGATTTATATAAAATGACTCTCTAGGCTAAAGTGTTTGAGGGTCATCTAGAATGTCTAGGATTATGAGACATGTCTCATCTTGTTTAGGGTAAGTGGGAGAACATGTTGGATATAGAGTATGCCCTAGAACACATGTCTCATTTTAGTGCAAATGGGAGATGGTTGGGATTTATGCCCTAAAGCCTCGTAATTAATTATTTAGTTTTTAATAATAATTTATATTCTTTTATTGGTAAATTAATTGTTATCCATGGTATGAAAATCCAAGGTTATTGATGTAATCTTGAACAGTATGTGGTTGACATACAAGAGGATCTGGTTCAAGTAATAACCTAAAGAGTCTATAGTATATGGATAACGTTGGATGCCTTATCCTAGTAAAACTATTGATACGGTCTACTTTGTAATCGTTCAAATGATTTGATCCAAATCATTCATGTGGAGACATGTAAGTGGGGTATCCTATACAATGAGTTTGTATAAAACTGGACCAAGAAATATTTAATCTCTCTTTATAAATCCGTTAATATATTAGATAAGTTAAATATAAATAGAGAAAAAATATATAAATTTGAAGGGTTCAATTAATATTTAATATATTAGATATATTAAAAAGGAAAAACATATTTATTATATTTGATACAATTAAATATTAAATCAATTAATGTATTTTGATACATTAAATAAAAATATATTAAAATTTGAATGAGATTCAAATTAATAAAAAATATATTTAGGATATGTTATAATATCTAAATATAATTGGTATAAGTTATTGATAGTGTTAATATAACACATGCGGAAGCAATTTGGATCTTAGGCACTTTTAGAACATCAATTATTGTAAATAACTAGCATGTTCATAAGTATTAAAACTTAATGAGTTTAAATACTAACCTTTTGTAGTTCAAACTCCTTTTGCCTCACGAATCGGTTTCAAACCACCACTAGTGTCTTCTCCACTATCCTCCGACCTTAGAACTGGATTGTGGAATCCGGTGAGTGATTAAACTTGGGAGGGATTTTGTATATGTGAAGAGAGTGTTTGTGAGAGGTTTTTCTCAAAGTTTTTCACCAAGATGAAGAAGACCTTCCATGTATCATGATCACTCTATTTAAAGAGTCATGTTTGCATGTTCATGCAAATTTGAGATCACCAAATTTTGACACTTAAAATTCCACTAAAATGTTTGGGATTATGTGGCAAGCATGCATGTTTGAGTTAACCAAATTTTGACACTCAAAATTCCACTCAAACTTGTGGGGGTTTATTTGGCAAACATGCAAGTTTGGTTAAACACACCTCAAAATTCCACTAACATGGATTTTTCCATTAGATGAAAGTCAACATTTTGACTTTCTTCATTTTAATTCAACAATTAATTTGAATAATGAATTTCAAATTAAAGTAACATTAAATGATTAATTAAACTATTTAATTAATATTTAATATTAATTCAAATGCCAATCCCAATCAATTCCGACACATAATTGATTAAGATATTTAAATCTTATTTAAATATCTCAGATTCTCTCTTTTTGTTTAATTCGTAAATAAAACAAAATTGCGGTTAAATATATCGTATATATGTAACGCATATTCCCTAATTTGAATTCGAACACTTCGAACTCACTCGTCACACTGTTCTATGGTTTAGTCCGATATGAGCTAGCAGAGGGACCTAATGGACCTATAGATCATGGGCTCCAACGATCCAAGATTAACCGGTTAAACTTATTAACCTTGTTAACCAACATTCGTTAACTACTAGGACACTCCACTATAGCCTAGTAGTTGCACTCCCCTCACTATAGATATATTTCTATCCATCTGATATAACCATGATTAGTAAGTCGATCCTTCACAGGTTGTTCGTAACTAGAGTTGGGTCAATTTACCGTTTTACCCCTGAAGTTACTTCTTGTTCCTTATGTCTCACTGATCCTCTAATGAACAATTGGTTTGTGGTCCAACCAGTAAACCGAATCCCTCTCAGGCCAATGAGAGGGTGGGGCCCCTTGTTCAAGACCTGGAGTCAGTGCTTAAGGGAACTACTTTTCTTCTATCCCTAAAAGTGGGTAGGAGTGAATTCCGTCTTGCACCCCATGTCCCCAGTCATTCACCCAGTCTTACCCCTAAAATGGGAGGCCTGTTGAGTCGGCGAACTAGAGTCACTCTCACCCATGCAAATCTAAGGATAATTCCGAATAAACAGGAGTTCATGGTTAGCTCAGGATTAAAACCGAGTTACCTAGGTTATCGAATGAAAAGAAAATCAGACTCAACAGTAAACGACATTATAAAGTGAGAGTGGTTTTCTTCATGGTCTGATCTTATGCAATACTCATTGCATAGGACGCCCCCACTCACATGTCTCCACATGTACAATTTAGTGATCACATTGTTTATATCATATACAAAAGTGGGCCGCATCCATAGTGTCCCCAGAATAAAGTACTCAGCCTTATCCTTATACTATAGATCATTTTGACTATATACTTGAACTTGATCCTCTCTTATGTCTCTACATATAGTTCAAGTAATCATACTATAGCCAGAGTGTTCTTAGTTTATTGGATTTAGATTAATGATTGTAAAATTCACTTTATTCAATAACAATTTTTACTGAATAATCATCAATAATAACTTTATTGAAAATAGAATATATCTTTGTTTACAAACTACGAGTTTTAGGACATAAAACCCAACCGTTATTATATCCTAATATATTAAATACGCAAATATATTATTTGGCAAAGATTTTCCAAGAGTCCCTATAAGGACGTTTGGGTTGAGCCAAAATATATCAATCTCTCCCACTTTCTCTAGAGAATGAAATTACATCTCCGGAGAATTCTCGAAACTCTTTCTTCTTCTTCAATCCCTTTGGGATTTTCTTTCAAGAGGCTCCCACGAGCCTTGGCCTTGTGTTCGAGTCATAGTAAGGAAGATCTTGTGGAATGTTCAAGAACTTCTGCATGGTTGGAATACTCCGAGGAGTTTTGCAAGCTAGGGTTTCTACAAATGTAGAGTTCTTACTCTCGTATTTATTGCTTTTCTTTTAATTTATAATAAAATCAAAATGGTTCCCAATGCTTCCCGTACGTGGATGAAGAGTTCATTCCCTTCAAGAAGAGTGTTTGTACGTGTTGGCCTTGGGGTGTTACAACAACCTTCCTTGGGAACTTTTGTCTTCGAAAGTTGGTTTGGTTGAGGTAAGACTTTCTTACGTTATCCTCACGTTCCTAGGTAGCCTCGCTATCTAGATGGTTACCCCCCACAAGATTTTGACAAGGGGAATCTCCTGGTTTTGCAATCGTTTGACATCTCGAGCTAAAATTTTGATTGAGGCTTTTCCATATGATAGAACCTCTCAAAAGCGGAAGTACTTCATCCTCAATGATGTTGGTGGGGTCTGATATGTATTTCCTCAACATAGATACATGAAAAACGTTGTGCACATCAGCAAGAGTGGGTGGCAATGCCACCTGTACGCCACAAAACCAATCCTCTCAAGGATCTCGAAGGGACCCATGAACCCGAGGCTAAGCTTACCCTTTTTCCTAAACCTCAACATCCCTCTCATGGGTGCTACCTTTAGGAAAATATGTTTGCCCACCGTAAACTCAAGATCTTTTGTTCAAGTGTCTGACTAACTCTTTTGTCAGTTCTTTGTAGTAAGTATCTTTGATCTAATTTTCTGGACTACCGCGTTTGTGGCCTTAACCAATTCCAGTGCTATAAGTTGTTGAGTTTCAACCTCTTCTCAAAACACGTGGTTATTAGGACCATGAAACCGAGTTCTAATTTATCCTTTGGCCAGAACAAGCATGCTCACAAAGTAAAGGATGTAGAACTGTCAAGGTAGTCTGGTGAACCTCAGGGTCGAGAACAGCAGGAAAAGAGGTCAAGCTATGGCCACGCTATCACCTTCTGGGGGGAGAAAGTCAAGATGTGTGTTAGTAAGAACCTACCCTCGTATAGGTCATCTGGATTACAAATAGTAGGATTCTAGTTACACACCACGGTGATGCCATACTTGTGAGCATGTTCAGACAAAGATAGGACTCCCAAGACAATGTGATGCTGAAGACCACTAAAGGGGTAGTGAGATGGTGACTTGTAACCAAGTGAGATTAGTAGAGACATGATACGTCTTAAAGGAGATACTGGACGTAGAGGGAGAATCCTCAAAGTTTGGGGGAGACTAGCTACCAAACAAGAGTTTTCAGAGAGTTCCTGTGAGTGTCCCACATTAGTTGGGGAGGAGAACAAAACACCCTTTATAAGGTTGTGTAAAACTTCCCCTAGCAAACGTGTTTTGAAACTTTGAGGGAGGTATCAACACTTGATTACTGGAATCATCAAGAAAGCCTGCAGTTCCATTGTTAGTAAAAATCAATTGGTCACAAGTAGAGGCATCTACCATTAGTCCAAAAGTTGTTGGGAGAGTTTTTGGAGATAGAAGCAATATAAAGGGCAATCATACACGACAAATATCAGAGTACCAGAAAATATAAAGGCGCGTTGAACTCAAGTTTTCAACTAACATATTTAACAATGAAATATCGATAGTTTTATTAGAACCATATTACCTGCAAAAAAAATATGATGTTATTTTGTTGTGTTATAATTTAACTTACCTGGAATGTGAATGTTAATTGATGTATTGATGATGATTAGATTTGATAAGGTTTGTAAGTAGATGGGACCTATAATTTAGTAAGCTACTAAATGTTAGTATACGCATGAAAATACTTGTTTGTGAACAACGAGAGTTGAATCTACAGAGCCTAGAGCCAAACCCATCGTCTCTAACTAGATAAAGGATGCAATGAGAGATGACAATTAGGTTGCTTACTAGGTATAAATATAAACTCATCTCCTTGCATTCGTAGTTGTTTTTTATTACCTCCCCTTGCATTCATCATGCATTTCATAGTCTATTAGTCACATTTAGTCTTTCAACACTTCAAAATTGAAGTGGACAAAAATATTATGAAACTCAAACTTTAGAGTTACAATGTTGAGTTTTAAAATAGCTATAAAAGGAACTCCAATAACAAGAGAAAGTATGATAATTTCAATAGTTTTACCGTATACATAATAATAGTCATACATACGTATTAATTTTAGACCACAACCTATACATCACTAGAAAAAACTCAAATGTTCTGAAAGTCACGTTAAAGACTTTTTTGTTCCTCCAAATTTTTTTCTCACAATCTATAACAGAAATAAAATTAGAAAAGTGAGACAATGAAATTCACTTTTCAAAAGTTGTCCGTTCTAATAATAATAAATTTAATTTTGTCATCTAACCAAAAATAGATTTAATTAAGAACTTAATTACATTTAAATTATTTTAAATTTTTAACTCCCAATATATGTTAATTAAACAATATATAATATACTTACTACTAAGGCATACAATTAATTTTTACTTTATCAAGGTAGAAAATGTGCTCAAGACAGAATGTCAGGAGAGAATATGACATTTTCTTAACTCTTTGTTTTTTTTTTTGAAAAAAAATTAAAAGAAAAACTATTTTATAGAAGTGTTCATTTACATAATTTATTTGATATATATTACAATAGAATTTAAAATTACATGTTCCAAACACTAATTTTAACTGAGCTCACTTCACTTCAAATATCAAGTCACAAAATTTATTTAAATATAAATTAGTAACTTCATACGTACGTCTAGATCTTAGTAACTTCATACGTACGTCTAGATCTTATTTAAAAGAGCATCATGTTAAAATATTTTCATATTTAGGGTTTTGAACGTAATAGAATTTATTAATGTTTTGGAACAAATTCTATGCATTATTCAAAGTAAAATTTATACATGAAAACACTTTTATTTGACCAACAATTTACTTAACTAAATAATTCTTTTAATTTTTTTTATAAAATAAAAATCTCTCTAAATTTATCTTTAGATCTCAAATAAAATAATTTTTTACTTTCATTTAAATTTTTTAGTCAAAGAATATAAACCTAAGGTTGTATCACAAATAAACAACATCCATCAATTTAATTTCTATTTTTCTGTAAATGTAAATATATATATATATATATATATATATATATATAGAATTCAATAGATTATGGTAGGACATTTTAAATAATTATTTAGAAAACTTGAAAAAGAAAATGTTAATATAGAAGTTTGTTTTGATAAGTTTGAGTGTGTTAAAGGCAATATAAAACATTAAGATGGATGAATTAATCAGTGATAAATATATTAGAGACCTAAACTAAATTTAATTATATTTGAAACTATCTATTAAGCTTGATAGTTTGAGACAGCTACGAAAGCACTATTCTCGTACAAGAATTTGATTCATAAAAATAATATATGTTGATCCGTATGTTGGAGTTTAAGAGGAAGGAGGGGTACCATAAATCTATATAAAGGTTCAGGTAGTAGATAGTTTGTCTAAAGCAAAGCATAACAGTAATATATGAGTTAAGTCATCCATCAGAGGTAAGGATGAGTATATTGGCCGAAGAAGACAATTGTGACTTTGAAGATTACAAACCATGTGAGAATGAAGAACTAGAGGATTGTAACCTTCGAGTTTTCAAACCATGTGAGAATCGTGTCAACCCACTTTTGCTGCTAATTGCACGATTTGCAGTACGATTGATTGCAAGGTTGTTAAGGAAGTTCAAGGTATTGGTCTCTGTTAAAAAAATAAATAATAATAATAATAATCATAATAACAATAAAAATAAAAATACAATAGAGTTAAATTTATCAATTCATATATTTAAAGATAACCCGCCTCTATATCTTGTATAATTCTTCTCCAATCACAAAATTATCTTGAAAAGTTGGGATACTGTTATGACATGATTTTCGAAAAGTTGGGGTAAATATATACATTTTTTTTGGTAAGGAATGACAGAAGGATAGATAGAATCGATTGGAAATGAGATATAGATAATTAAGTTTATTTCCTTGATTGATGAGAGAGCATATAGAAGTATACCTCATCTATTTCATATTAGAATAAGTAGGAAGAGGGAATTAATTGAGTTGGACAAGTTGGTAAGATCTTAGCATCGAACGGCCAAAATATGGAACAAAAACCACTACCTCATAGATTTCAACTACCCATATGCCATTGATTCTAACCTTCAACTCCACTCTCATCCGATAGAGGATCCCACCAGGCAAGATCTGGATTCTAACAGAGACCAATGCCTTGAACTTCCGCTCGCGCTTTAACGACCTTGCAATCAATCGTACTGCAAATTGTGCAATTATCAGCAAAAGTGGGTTGACACGATTCTCACATGGTTTGAAACTCAAAGGTTACAATCATCTAATTCTTCATTCTCACATGGTTTGTAATCTTCAAGGTCACAATCATCTTGTTCTTCAGCCAAAATACTCATCCTTAACTCTGGTGGATGACGTAACTCTTATATATTGCTTTGTAATGCTTTGCTTAAAACAAACTATCTACTACCTTCACCTTTATATAAATTTATGGTACCCCTCCTTCTTAAACTCTAACATACGGATTAACCTATATTATTTTTATGAATCTAATTCTTGTAGAGAATTAGTGGGTTCATAGCTATCTCAAACTATCAAGTTTAATAGATAACTTTGAATATAATTAAATTTAGTTTAGATCTAATATATTTATTGCTAATTCATCCATCTTAATGTTTTATAGTGCTTTAATACACCCAAACTCATCAAAACCAAGTCATATATTAACATTTTCTTATTTAGTTTTCTAAATAATTATTTAAAATGTCATGACAGAATTATACTATAGGTTCTTTTCTCTATAGATTAAAAATAAAAATTAAATTGATGGATGTTGTTTATGGTATGATACAACTCTTCAATAAAAAAAAATAAAAAAAAGTTACTTTATATTCTTTGACTAATGAAAAGGAATTATTTGTTTAAGTAAATTTCTTTATGTGACAGCCCAAAAATAAATAAATAAATAAATAAAAATTATTATAAACAAAAAAAATATTATTATGTAAAATAAAAATTATAATAATAAATTAATAAATAAGTAAATAAAAATAATTATTTTCTCATCTCTAACTGTAGTCACTTTCCCCATAATCTCTCCTTAACACACCTGACCGTTATTGAAAAAATGAAACAGAAATGAAAAAAATAGAATCGATTAAATTGGCCAAAATAATTGCTAACCTAATTCTAAAGGTAACAAACAAAAATGAGAAGGAAGGGTTGGCCAAAATAATTGCTAACCTAATTCAAAAGGTAACAAAAAATAAGAAGGAAGGGTTAAACAGATTTAACGTATCAGAATTTCTTCTCTCCTGCAAAAACAAACACAAAAAAAGGTTCAGATTTAGTTTGGGTAGTAAGAGATATTTTGGCATTTGAAGAGGTCAGTAGTTTTCCTTTTATTTTATTTAATGATATTAAAAGTCATCCTCAAACACAAGATAATTAAAGGAAGGGAAATACAGCCAGAGATAGGGAGGGAAGACGGTGAATATAATTGAAACTATCTGAAAAATGTTAAAAGAGTATTAAACACTGTAACAGAAAATAGAATATCTGGAAAATTTTAATGGGTATTAAATGGTTTGTATGAAAAATAAATATTTCAAGACCTAACTCAGGCAAAGACTCTAACGTTAGCATGAAGTATAACACATGGATCAATATAAATTAGAGAAACAATTTTGTAGAAATTCAAACTCAAAACTGATGTCATGGGCTCACATAGGTTGACTTGGAGTTCAATGGACTTTCATTAAGGATAACGACGGAATCGAACTTTCATTAAGGATATATTCGTGACAACGACTTAAGCTAACCAGGTAAGTGACCTTACTATCGGCATGGTTATATTTGATGTTGACACGTGCCCTGTGGTTCTGCACGTGTCATATATATTGATATGTGTGGATTGTCTGTGGATCGATATGCTTCCTATATGTTATGTTATGTTATTATATGTGGTTTGTATGATAATAATTATGGTACGATGTGCTCAAAGATACGTTTGAGATAGGATACGAGAAGGATGCACAAAACGAAATGTAACAATAGAAGTAAGATACATTCATGAAACGTTAAAGTTAGGTTACATACCGGAGTGCTATGGATAGGAGAGATTGATGAAAGAATACGGTTAGGTTATGGGTAGAAAGGGATAGGTTTGTAATATATTGATAGAACGATAGCGTTAGGGTACGTTCTTGTGACGATATGACTAAGGTATGTTACGTAATGATATGTCTGTGATAGGTATAAGATCGTTAAGGCTATGGTAAGTTAGAGAACGATATGACAATGAAGTGTTTACGTTATGACTTGTTTATGATATGATACATTGTATGCTAGATTATTGTGCTTAAGTACATAGTTATGTGAACGTGAATGTATGCTATGTATGCTTTTAGTCTGATGTGATGTGTAATGCATGTAACGATATGAGGTCCTTGAATGATTATGGCATATTTGTATGGAATATGTGAATGTGAACAGCATGAATTGTATGACATGAAGCACGGTAAACTGTCTGGAACCATAACCCCGATAGAAATGTGTATGAAATGTGAAATGAAAATGAGAATGACATGAAACCTGGAACGTGACAGGGGGGGTTATGGTCATTAAAGATAAATGTAGAAATAGGGTGACCTCATGCATTATGTGTGTTCATGCATTTAGGGGGATACCCCCATCCCATCACGGGGGTACGGACACATACATCCAATGGCAAGACAACGATCGTTATGCATTGCATAGCGCTGCCGTGACGGTTCTAGTTTTAACGGGTCCCGGCATAAGGGGCACCCAGAGTATACCCACCGGATAAGGATAGTGGCCCAGCGGTGTGCGAACTAGCTGGTGAGCCCATACTCGCATGTATGGGCAATGTGTAGAGCATATAGTACACGTCCACGATTACCCGTTTGGATAGCACCGCAAGAAAAACGAAACGAAACGAAACAAAACGAAAGATAGGTCCCATCATTTCATTGCATGTGATTGTTGCATTTAACCCCAATAGTGGGGTCACTTACTGAGTATTTCTTTAAATACTCACGCCATGTGCTACTACATTTTTCAGGTTAAGGCAAGACATTCCTGTACGGCTGACGACGACATCGCAACTCGAGATCATGACACATGCATAGGATAGTGGTATTTATTTTCTTAGACTTAGGATAGAATAGGATGTTTTAAATTTAAACGCTTATTTATTTTATTTCGGGTCTTTTGTTGCATAGTTTTAAAGATGTTCTCGAAACACGTAAGTCTATGGCTGTATTTTAAGTTAAATGTTATGTTTTATGGAATTTAAATGAAGTCTTCCACATTCCATGTATGTTTATGGTATGTATACCGTAGCGATCTTAAATTAAATTAAGTCGTTACATTTTAAGTAAAAAATCTAAAAGAAATTAAAAGAATTATTTGTTTAAGTAAATTTTGGTCGAGATTATTTTCTTTAAGTAAAAAATCTAAAAAAAATTAAAAGAATTATTTGGTTAAGTAACTTTATGATCAAATAAAAGTGTTTTCTTTAAAGTATAAATTTTATTTTGAATAATGTATAGACTTTGTTCCAAAACTTTAACAAAGTCTATTACGTTCAAAACTCTGAATTTGAAAACACTTTAACATCATACTCTTTCGAATAAGATCTAGATGTACGTATGAAGTTATTAGTTTAAATCTAAATAAATTTTGTAACTTGATGTTTATAGTGAGCTCGGTTAAAATTAGTGTTTGGAACATGAAATTTTAAATTCCATTGTAATATATATCATATAATATAAATTAAGTAAATGAACACTTCCGTAAAATATTTTATAACAAGAAAAGTATTTAGTGTAACTTTGAGAAAATTTGAATTTTTATATTTTTATTTTTTATGATGATGTATAGGCTGTGGTCTAAAATTAACACGTATGTATGACTATTACGTGTACCTTACCATTATTGAAATTATCATACTTTTTCTTGTGATTGAAGTTAGGGTTTCATAACTATTTTAAAACTCAGCATGGTGACTCTAAAGTTTGAGTTTGATAATATTTTCGTCACCCTTAATGTAAGACTAACAAACTATGAAATGCATGATGAATGCATGGGGATGTAATAGAAAACAACTACGAATGCAACCTAATTATCAGCTCTCATCTTATTCTTTACCTCATAGGAGATGATGGGTCTGGCTCTAGACTCTAGGCTCGGTAGATTCAACTCTTGTGGTTCACAAGCAAGTATTTTCATGCAAGTATTTTCATGCATATACTAGCATTTAGTAGCTTACTAAACTATAGATTTCCATTCACGGTATAAACCTTGTCAAATCTAATCATCATCAATACATCAATTAACATTCACATTTCATGCAAGGTAAATCATAACACAACAAAAAAACATCATTTATTTTTGCACGTAATTTTGTTCTAATGACGCTTTCACTATTTCCTTTTTTAAATATGTTAGTTGAAAACTTGGGTTATTAAGTCGCATGTGCCTTTATATTTTCTAGTACTCTGATATTTGTCGCGTATGATAGCCTTTTATGTTGTTTCTATCTCCAAAAACTCTCCCAAGGACTTGCAACTAATGGCAAATGCCTCAGCCCACCATTTATTTTTATTGCTTGGTACGTCCTGCATTTTCGTGTATTAACCTACTTGTGACTAGCTGATTTTTACTAACCGTGCACATGCAGGCTCTTTTTATGATTCTAGTCATCAACTTCGAATAGGTAATTTCATTTTTCTTTTGTTGATAAGAAACAACTACCTATTTGAAGCCACTGATTAAGTGCAACAGCAACTCATTCTTAGTTATTATGTTAACTTGACCTCTAGTGCAAGTAGGATAGAATATCATCATCTATAAACTTCACAAATTTCCTTTTTGTTAACTATTTTTTAATTATATCTAAACTTTTTATGCTTATGTTTCAAGAGTCATTCTAGAGGTCCTATAATTTTGTTGCAACCACTGGAACTTGTTCAAACCATAATGGCTTTAGATTAAAACGTCAAAATTCAACCTCTTCATGAACAATTGCCAAAAGTAGAAATATCTTTTTATTTTGGAACAAAAAGAACTTTTTGTGGATATAGTAGGTTAATTTCTCTTTATCTCAAAATTGATGTTATAAATGTATTGTATATCCAAAATCTGGACAATGTTCGTATGTTTACAATTTCATAATTATTTCAATTTCCTTTGTCTAGGTTTTCTTGAACGACATGTCTCACGTCAACCTGTAATGAAAAACTTGAGTGTTGGTCATCAACTGTTTGGAGACAAACTACTATGGAAACAATTTTGTGAAGAGATTTTTTTATAAAAGTCCCATAAACCATAGCAGACTAGAAAAATGATACACTCTATCAGCTTTGAACCCTAAAATTTCAACCCATCAAAATTATTGGGAGGACTCAACATGCACTGCAATGCATGAAAATGAAGAAAAAAAAAACAAGTAACAAAAGTTGAACTATAAAATTTCTTCTCGAATTTAAAACCTTTGTAGTAAAGAAAAGGAAACAAAGTATATAATGGGGAAAAGAGATCGAGATACATGATAAATGTCAACTATACAAAAGTAAACTAGACAGCCACTCTAGGTCGACATTTCCTTTGTGACTTTCAAGCTCTCGAGCACCCCAACGCCACGATCTGTAACTTCACAGACCTGAAAAAAAGTGTACAAAGGAGTGAGTATAAACATACTAATTAAGCAACCTACTTGTAGGCTCTTGTTCACATTCAAGTCTTAGCAGAGAATAACTAGCTATTGTAACGACCGCTCTATGACGCATCGAATCATGTAAAACCACGTGGACTCTAAGGGTAAAAGTTTTACAACATTTCCTTTTACAAAACAGGAGACACAAGAAAATAAAAGTTTCCTTATATGTATTTTAAAATCCAAAATATTTCAAAAACACATAATGAAAATCTGCGGTGTCACATCAAAATAAAATAGTTACAAAATATCATGAGTTTTCCCAAAAATATCAAAACGACATGGAAGGAGAGGAATCAATCTAAGGCCCTCTTCTGCAGCCACACGGCTCCACATGCTCCACCATCGACACCGGTCTACTTTCCAAGTGAAAAAAATAGAAACACAGAATGAGAATAAGAATTCTTATTAAGCAACCTACTTATAGGCTCTTGTCGGATTTAATCCTATTCACGAAATCTCAAGCTATGTGCTCGAAATTGTCGCTAACCATAATCTACTGCAGTCTCAAGAGATTACCCTATGGTTACTCCTTGGTATGGATTCTTCATATCCATCTACCTACTTAGCTCAAATAAGTGGATCCTTCCGAGTGGTGTCTTACAACGTCTACAAATGCCTAAGATCAGTAACGACCTGCCTCTACGCCTCACTCGGCTAGGTCAGTGAACTACCTGTCTTATGCCTCTGTAGGGCTCAAACCAGTAAAAACTACCTGTCTTAGAAATAGTAATTACCTATAACTACGCCACTCGGACTGGATCAGTAAAAAGGTCATAGCTCGTCCCACTGGACACCCCTGACGTGGTACTACTATAGTATACTCACTATGGCTACCCATATTCCTTATGGGTGACAACTAAAAATACAGTAACTCATAGTCCATGTAATTCATAACTTACGTTCTCTAGCACATAGCAAATGGTTCAACTCACAACTGGACAATAATAGGTTATCCAAACCCGAAATCAATGCATAACAAAGTATCAAAGCATACAACATGCTCATCAGGCTAATCAAGTAATAAAAATCTACCTTAACATAAATAGGAAGCACGTAAATCCAATCACCTATGAGAGATTTCACATTTATGCAAGTAGAAGCTATATAATTGTAACTATAATCAAGGTATAACCATTCACGCCATTGAAGTACGACTCTCATGGAACTAAATTTAACCAATCCCCAAGTATTGTACTAAATCATTTGTCCACATTCCAAATTGACTCCTACAAGCATTTCTTAGAAACTTGCTCCACGCGGTTACTTACATGGTTGTAGACTTCCTAAAATTTTATCAGGTCTTCTAATATGATCCACTTGACTAAGCTACTTGGTATTGTCTTATAAACGAGACATTATGAAATTAGTGAGATAAGTACTCAAATTAGAATAAAAATGGTTAAAATTGATAAAATGGGAGAAAAAGATCTCAAATTTTGGTTCTGTACAAGCGGTTCAGGTCGGTTCAGCAGGTCAGGTTGGTCCAACAGGTCGGGTCAGACCGCACCCCACAGTTTTTAGCCTCTTCCTCCCACCTACTCCTGATTCTTCTACCCTCTCAGCACCCTATGTCTTCCTCTTCATGAAAACCTACCAACCTCCCTCGACAACAACCTAGATATGAAGACGTAGTGAAATCTATTAGGATTTTGAGGGGAAAACAATGAAGATCACACCATTAGAGGCTTACCGTCGGAGTTCTCCCCTTCTCAGTCATTTGTGTCACAACGTCGTTGCTCACGAGTAACTCAGGTTTTGTCGCTCTTCTCTCAAGTTTTTTTTTTTTTTTTTAGCCTAAAAGGTGGCCTGGCTTTCTCTCTTCATTAACTCAGGAGACCTAAGTTTGATTCTCGACAATGGAATTTTATTTAACTATTTTTTTTTTATATATATATAGTTTCATCTTTGGTCATGCATTATATTTAAACTTTACCTACATTTGATTTGCACTATAATGGTCTGGATGTTAGGAACTTTATACCTTTGTTAGTGTTATGTAATGGGTATTAGGTTCAAGTTTAACCAGTGGAGTTGAGGGAACTTTATACCTTTGTTAGTGTTATGTAATGGGTATTAGGTTCAAGTTCAACAAATGGAGTTGAGGTGATTCAAATGATGAGTGTTATAATTCAGTTGAACAGTTACCGGTCGTTTCGAATGTCTCTCTTGTTGAACGCCATCATGGCTGAGATGAGCACTCTAGTGAGTTTGACAAGGAGGACTGTAAAGAACCACACCCCAAACCAAGTTCATGTTGGACTTAACAAACTAAAGATCCAAGAACCTAATGCACTCCATGGGAACTGGGATGAATTATTAAACTTTTTATTTGACATAGAACAATACTTGAAGGCTACAGGAACTTGCTCAGAGGACTTGAGAGTTACGGTGGCTGCGACCAAAACTATGGTAGTGCTCGAAGGTGAATGATATCAAAAATGGGTTATGCACGATAAACTCATGGGAAGACCTTTGATGGAATCGATGCAATCGACGCTCCCATTTGAGGTTGACTCCTTAGAAGAAAGAGTCACATGATCAAACAACTCGGAACATGGAGGTGCCTCTGAGAACTCTATCACACACATGGAAGGACGTGTCGAAGAGTTAGACATTACGCAAAAGACCATGTTGAAACTCTTCGGTAATCTGACAAAAGACTCCAGGACAACAACATGAAAAATCTATTGTTGTCCAACGGTTAGGATATTTGGCTTTCATCCCCGAGACCAAGTGTGGTGAATGTAGATTAAACACGTGACCTTCAAATTTTCAATAATCACAAATTTTAAATTGTATAGACAGGTTATTCACCTTGAATCAAGTGCGGTGAATGTGGATCGAATAGGTGATCTTCAGATCTTTGGTTTGACGCACTCCCAACTAAGCTATCCCCGCTAACATTAAAAATGAAAATTCATTAGTAAAGGCATTTCCGCTAATTCATTGAGATTTTAAAAAGAAATAATGACTAATTTTTTATTTAATAGTTAGGTTATGCAACTTAAATCAGGTTCGGTGAACTTAAATCGAACACGTGACCTTCAGATCTTCAGTCTAACGCTCTTCCAATTGAGCTATCCACGCTAACACAGGATACTCGTGATAGGCTGAATTTGAAGCCGCTATCCTTCGGTTCGAATAAGTCAAGTCCCTTCGATCGGTTCGCTCTCGTGGTCTTCCCTTATCTTCCCTACGTTTAGAGTTGTTTTGGTTTGAGGAAGGAGCACGCACCAGCCGAACGCTCTCAATGAATAAGAAATAGACAAGGGAATCAATGATTCTTATTCCATCAAAAAATGAAAATTCATTAGTAAAGGTAAAGGTTATGCAGCTTGTATAAGGTGAGGTGAACGTGGATCGAACACGTGACCTTCAGATCATCAATCTGATGCTCTCCCAACTGAGTTATCCTCACCAACATTATTAATAAAAATTCATCAATTGAGATTTTGAGATTTTAAAAAGAAATACTAACTTATATTTTGTTGAATAGTATATCTTCAATCTGACACTCTCCCAACTAAACTATCCCCGCTAAAATTCATGGGATATGTAACTAACTTGAATCAGGTGCGGTGAACGTGGATCAAACACGTGACCTTCAGATCTTCAATCTAAGGCTCTCCCAACTGAGCTATCACCAGTAAAGGTATTTCCGCTAATTCATTGAGATTTTGAAAAGAATGATTAATTTTTCAATTCTCCAGTCTAACGCTCTCCCAACTAAGCTATCCCCGCTAATACTAAAAATCAAAATTCATGATTAAAGGTATTTCCGCTAATTCATTGAGATTTTAAAAAGAAATAATAACTAATTTTTTATTGAATAGTCAAGTTATGATACTTGAATCAGGTTCGATGAACGTTGATCGAACACGACCTTCAAATCTTCCGTCTGACGAATTCATTAGTAAAGATATTTTCGCTAATTCATTGAAATTTTAAAAAGAAATAATCCCTAGTTTTAGATTATGTAGACAGGTGCGGTGAACGTGGATCGAATACGTGACCTTCAAATCTTCAGTCTGACGCTCTCCGAACTGAACTTCCCCGCTAACACTAAAAATCAAAATTCATGAGTAAAGGTATTTCTGCTAATTCATTGATATTTTAAAAAGAAATAATGACTAATTTTTTATTGAATAGTCCCGTTATGCAACTTGATTCAGGTTTGTTAAGCGTTGATAGAACACACTTATGTGTCAACTTTTCCATGATCACCCCCAAAAATCCCACTCTGTCTTAGGTAAAGTTTCATCTAGAGTACACTTAACCTCAGGATTTGAAATCACTGTTTATAAAACTTTTCCACGATCACCCCCAAAAATCCAAACTCTTTCTTACGTAAAGTTTCATCCAAACCTTCAAATCTTCAATCTAACGCTCTCCCAACTAAGCTATCCCCGGTAATATTAAAAATGAAAATTCATAAGTAAAGATATTTTCGTTTTAGATTGAATAGTCAAGTTACGCAACTTAATCGACTTATACAACTTGAACCAAGGGCGGTTAACGTGGATCAAACACGTGACCTTAATCGACTTATGCAACTTGAACCAAGTGCGGTGAACATGGATCAAACACGTGACCTTTAGATCTAACGCTCTCCCAACTAAGCTATCCCCGCTAATATTAAAAATGAAAATTCATAAGTAAAGGTATTTTCACTAATTCATTATATTTTAAAAAGAAATAATCACTAATTTCGCTAATATTAAAAATGAAAATTCATAAATAAATGTATTTTCACTAGTTCATTATATTTTAAAAAGAAATAATCACTAATTTTTTATTGAATAGTCAAGTTAAGCAACTTAATCGACTTATGTAACGTAAACCATGTGCGGTGAACATGGATTAAACACATGACCTTGAGATTTTTAGTCTGACGCTCTCCAAACTGAGCTATCCCCGCTAATATTAAAAATGAATGTTTCATAAGTAAAGGTATTTCCACTAATTTATTGAAATTTTAAAAAGAAATAATCGCTACTTTTAGATTGTATAAGACAAGTTATAATGGACTTATGCAACTTGAACCAAGTGCGATGAACGTGGATCAAACATGTGACATTCAGATTTTTAGTCTGATGCTCTCCCAACTCACTATCCCCGCTATTAAAAAACAAATTTCATGAGTAAAGGTATTTCTGCAAATGAGTAGGAAATCGATGTCAAAACTTCTAATTTACGCTACGAAAACCATCCCAGAGATCTATACACACACCAGGGATAGATTTCAATGCTTTTTACATGGCGTACACCATAGGAGGAGGAAAACAGAACCTCGAGTTTTTGAATCGCCCTAGATTTGGAAGCTTTCGGCTTATACGAGCCAAACAAATGCCATAAACAGGAAGAGGGGGGAAGAGGAGACTCAGAAACGAAAGAAAAATGAGGAAAAAGCGAAGAGAGAGAAAGCTCGCCCGAATTCTTCTAATAATCGGGCAAAGAAGACAAATCCCAACCCGCGACCCGAACCAGAACCAACCCAGTCGAGTCCAATACCTGCGGCCTAGACGCCTCAACCCAACCCAGAAAACCCAATTCGCGCCTCAGCCTAACCCAACAGCCGTGACCCGAACTTGAAACCGACGACCCGTGCCTCAAACCCGAACTCCAACCCGTCTGCAATCCAGTCCATTTTCAGCAACCCAAACCCTCAGCCCAAATAGAATTCCACAGCCCAATAAAAGAACCCAGCCCAGAAATCGTAACTGAGACCCGAACCGCCCGACAACCCGCGCATCGCCCGACCTCAACCTGCACACGCGTCAGCTTCTGGTTGTGCCATGTGTCAGCATCTGGCGCAAGCTCCCCCTCGACTCCGGTGGCTTGATCAGCTCAACGGTGGTTCACGGCATCTCCTCGGCTCATATGGCTTATTCGACTCGGGAAACATATTTTTCGACCTATTCAGCACCATTTTGACCCTCCTGGACTTGATTTTGACCTTGTTTGAGGTAAAACAAGTCATTTTTAGGTTGTATTTCACAAATTTAAGTTGGAATTTAATTATGTTGTGAAATACTAAGAAAGGTGTCAAACGATTTAATAGAAACCAATCACCGACGAAAGCATAGGACACATACAGGGAGCCATGAGCTTACCTAAATATTTTAGGAAGTATGTCGGCTAAGGCCTACCAATTAAGTGACTCTTCCGTCATAGGTTACACAATTATATGTTGTATGTTGGCACATGCCCGTGAATTCGCACGTTTCATAAATTTTATGTTAGACTGTTATAATTTAATACGTAAAAGTATGCAAATGCAAATGTATGTTGTTTTCAAAATGACTTGTACGATATAATGTGACGTGATGTGTTGTGCTTAGAATGTTTATGTGATCGTTGAGATGTTTTCTGTATGAATCACATGTCATGGTATATTATGATGAAAGCATGAAATGTGATATTATGTTTCTTAAATTATATGTATACAACATGATATGTATGACATGAAATCACACTGTATAGTGTGAAACATAACCTCGTTAGAATTATGCATGATAGGAGGACTGAAAAATGAGAAGTAATATGATATGAATGAAAAAGGATAGCGGGATTATATTTGTCAATGATAAAAGTAGAAATATTGGGGACCTCATGCATTATATGTGCTCATGCATTGGGGGGATACACTTATTCCATCACGAGGGTACAAACGCGTACACCCAATGATAGGAGAACTATCGTTATGTTTTACATAATGTTGTCGTGACGGTTACTAGTTCTAATAGGTGTCTGACCTAAGGAGCTCCTAGATTATGTTCGCCCGACAAGGAAAGTGGCCCAGTGGTGTGCAAACTGACTAGTGAGTCCATACTTGCACGTATGGGCTGTGCGTAGAGTATATGGTACACATCCAAGTTACCCGTTAGGATAGTACCGTAGAACAATGGAAGGATAGGTCTCGTCATCTCATTTGCATGTGTTTGCTGCATAACCCTGATAGGGGGTCGCTTATTGAGTGTTCTTAAAATACTCAAGCCTCGTGTCACTACATTTTCAGATAAAGACAAGGCACCCATATGAGACCAACAGAAGCATCGCAAATCCGTGGACCGTGGCACATGCGTAGGATAGATTTTCTTTTTAATTTAATAGTATAGGTTAGTATAGGTTGAATTGCATTTGCATTAATAGTACAGGTTAGTATATGTTAAATTGCATTTGTATACTAGTATAAGTTAGTACAGGTTTGAATTTTAATTGCATTAATAAACTATAGGTTAGTAGAGGATATTTAATTCAACATCGTTTTTCTTTTTCTTTCTTTTGTATTTATTTATTCATGAGGTAATAAATGAGGAATGAATTAATGTTGCATTTATAATAAGAGCCCATTTAAAGTAATTCTGCATTAGATGTACCGTTAGAAATATAGTAATGGTTTTAGATTAAATAGAAAAATTTAGGGTTTAAACATAAATGCAACTTCCCTAGCTTTGGTTCATGACCTTCACAACAGTGCTATCATCTGTACAAGGGTGTTTTACCTTTACCTAAAGGAAGCAGCATGTAGCTTGAGTATTTAAAAAAACTTAGTAAGTAGCTCCACTGTTGGGGTCAAGAAATCACATGCAATCATGATAGGATCTATTATTTTATAAAACATCATGGTCTTGGTCTCCATTTTTTAGTACGAGCCAAATTAGTTGTGCAATACTACTCTATACACCGCTCGCGCATGCAAGCATGGACTCTTAGATGGGCTTGTATACTTACCCCTTTGATATAACATTCAACTAGCATACATTCACGCTACCAAAAAAGCTGAAGAGGAAAAGGAGCACACATAATATCGGATTGTACATTATATCGGAGTCTTTGTGGCTGTACTAATGATAACGGAGAAGTATCCTAATGCATGTGACATACCAAATACACAAGGTTCCCATAGTTTTAAATTATGGCATATAAGTATGATGCAAGTGTTACCTCAGTTATTTTCGTAATATAACTTTCATGAATAACATACTTTGGCTTAACAATTTCTCATAAACCTAGAGTAAACACTCTAGCATAGTGTGCCTGGCATGACGGATAGAATGTAGTAGCCCAAAAAAATAATAAATAAATAAATAAAATCATAAATAACGAAATAAATAAATAAATAAACCAATAAAAATAATTATTAAAAAAATAGTTAAATAATAATAATAATAATAATTAATTAAATAAATAAAAAAGAAGCCATCTTTCCTCACTTCTCTCCACCAACCTCTCCTCCCTTCCCATAATTATCTCTCCTCAACACTTTCTTAAGTAAGTTACTGCAAAAATAAACAGAAAAGCAACCTGTCAAATTTACTTGAGAAAAAAAAAATGAGAATGAGTTTTAACCAGTTGAGATTCATTTTTGTGAAGATAAATCTCATCAATAAAATATATATTAAATCTTAATTTTTTTTATCCTATATCATTTTTAGAAATCACAGCCAATAATATCTAGATTTTCATTAAATTATTATAATGGTTTAACCTTGAGTTAGAAACTAAAGGTCAATCATTTATTCGAATTCTAGTAAATCACGAAATTAGTAATATTAGATTAAATTTATATTAGTAACCAATAGAATGGCCAAGAAAATTTGTGAATAGAAAACACATTGAGATAAAGAAAGATTTGGAAATAGGAATCCACTAGAAATTTGGAATGTATTAGAACAAGATTAAAAGGCAACATAGTAAATACAGATAAAAAAACCACAAACTAAATAGAGAGAGAAAAGTAAATAAAGACAACAATAAAGCTCAGACTAATTTCAAATAACTCTATCTACTTTTTTTTATACAAAAGGAACCATGAAAAATAAGATTTTTTTTTATAAAAATATAATTTTAGATATATAACATTTCAAGACTTAACAATGGACCAATGTGAATTAGAGAAATAATTTTATAGAGTTCAAACTTGAAACGGATGTCATGAGCTCACATAGGTTGACTTGAATTTCAAAGGACAGAGTCGAACTTTCATTAAGGATATATTCGTGACAACAACTTAAGCTGACCAGGTAAGTAGCCTTACTATCGACATGGTTATATTTGATGTTGACAAGTGCATGTGGTTCTACATGTGTCATATATACTGATATGAGTGAATTATCTGTGAATCCGTATACTTATATTATGTTTATGTTATGTTATAATATGTGAATTGTATGATAATAATTATGGTACGATGTGCTCAAGGATATGTTTGAGATAGAATACGAGAAGGATGCACAAAACGAAAGGTAACTATAGGAGTAAGATACGTTCATGAAACGTTTAGGTTAGGTTACATACCGGAGTGCTATGGATAGGGGAGATTGATGAAAGAATATGGTTAGGATATGGGTAGAAAGGGATAGGTTTGTGATAGATTGATAGAACGATAGCGTTAGGATACGTTCCTGTGATGATATGAATAAGGTACGTTCACGTAACGATATGACTGTGATAGGTATAAGAACGTTAAGGCTACAATAAGTTAGAGAAGTATATGACCACGAAGTGTTTACGATATGACATGTTTATGATACGATATATTGTGATGTGATATGTTATGCTTAGATTGTTTTGTGTGACCATTAAGGTAATTGTTGTATGAATTGCACATTATGAAATGACATGTTAAAAGCATAGAGCGTTATGTTATATTTTCTAAATTATATGTATACAACATGTTGTGAATGACATGATATCACGATAAATGAAATGAAATGTAACCCCATTAGGATTATGTATGATACATAGACTGAAAAATGAGAAATGACATGTTAAGCATGAAAGATGATAGCGGGGTTATATTCATTAATGATAAAAGTAGAAATATTGGGGACCTCATGCATTATGTGTGCTCATGCATTATGTGTGCTCATGCATTATGTGTGCTCATGCATTTGGGGGATACCCCTATTCCATCACGAGGGTACGGACGCATACATCCAATGGCAGGACAACGATCGTTATGTTTTGCATAGCGCTACCATGACGGTTACTAATTCTAACGGGTGTCCGTGTTAGGAATAGGGAGAGAAAACTGAAAAGATCAGATAAATTCGAAGAAATCTCACATTTCAATGAAATTGGCTATTATATAGTGTTACAGAATCAAATCCGATATACTAACTCTGTAGGACTAAATCAAATCTAATTCAAATAACTAAATCAAATCTAATCCAAATAACTAAATCAAATCTAATCCTAACAATCCCTCCCTTAAGCCGAACACAATGGTGATTAGTTTATATCTATGACCTCATAACAGACTTTCACCCTAAGATAACTTCATCAATAACGATTCAAATTTTCCATTTTTGCCTTATTTGGTTAAGATTTTATTTTTGACAAAATATTATGTTATGCATTTATTCAGGTTGAAAAGGTGCAATTTTAAAAGTTATTAGAAATTGTAACGGCTTGGGTTTCTGGAATAAAATCAAATCAAATAAAAATAGAATAAATAATTAAATGTAATCTCCCCGGAAATTGAGGATTTCCTGCTCGATTTTTATTACCTAATAAAAACATTTCTATTCCTCTGAATTTTCTTATCCTAAAACCCTAGAATGCAAATATCTTCATATTATTTTTATATTCCCATGCCCAACCTTT
The DNA here is from genome assembly GCF_002738365.1 of Cucurbita moschata. Lineage (NCBI taxonomy): Eukaryota > Viridiplantae > Streptophyta > Magnoliopsida > Cucurbitales > Cucurbitaceae > Cucurbita > Cucurbita moschata. The sequence continues at coordinate 323,374 of NW_019268614.1, read as the reverse complement.
TACCTCCCTTGAAAACAATTTTCTCTCCAAACTTTCCTCCGGAACCGGAACGTTGGAGTTGCTCTTCGGAGGAAGAATCGAGTAGAAGTAAGGCATTGATGTTGGGATCATTGTGTCAAAGAAGGTTGACCGGAAATCGGTGTTGAGGACGTTGTGGGATTGTCGGCGCGTCGCCGGAATCAGGGAGGCAGAAACTAGAGTTTCGTCACTTGTCGGGTAAGGAAGGCAGGGTTTTTGGAATAGGATCGAGCCATAGACGCACACCCAGCAGCTCCGGCAGCTTCGCACGCGTACACAGTGCAGGTCGGCTCGCACGTGTACGAAATCGGCTCCGTTCCGTCAATTCCCGCAGCTCGACTTGGCGGCTTAGTTGGCCGGTTCGACAACGAGGCTTAGCGGCAAGGTATCACTATAATATATCGATTCCAAGGTTTTTGACCCTCCCGAAGCTGTTTCTGCCCTTAGTTTTACCATACGAGGTCAGTATGGTTCCTAAATGTTAAAGACAGCTTAGGTCGGGGGTTTATTTTGATAAATAGCATGAGGTTTAGCTAGGGTACCTTATGAAAGGTTCTAAATTCTTATGTGGTTATCATAGGGCGTATTTAACCGTTGGGACTAGCTTGTTGTGAGTGACTTCAACCAAGACCATCGAAGTAAGTGACCTTACTGTTGGAGTTAGCTTTCTACGTGTTGTATGATGGTGCATGCCCTATGGCCCCTGCATGCACCATATTTTATATGATATGATTATGTGATGTATAGATTGTGTTGACCGTAGATTGTGTATGTTATGTGATGTATGAACTTGTGTTGACTGTTGACTGTTTATGTTATGTCATGAATGAGATGTTAGTATTATATGCCATNNNTGAATATGTTGATTGATGCCATAGATACACGTAGAATTATCGAGTCATGTCATGAGATGTTTATGCAACTGGAATGTTTATGTAATATGTCATGTAATGTAAGTCATGTGAGATGCCATGTGATGTATGAAACGTAAATGCGATGTTAGCACTGCTTATGTAATGCCATGTTAGATATGTTAAGGGACCTCATACATATAGTATGTCACGTGCATCGGGATTCTTCCCCTTTATGATACGAAAGAATGAAATACGATATTTATGTTCGCCATAATATCATGCGGGCCTTTTCTGTTCTGTGGTGTCCGGCTACGTGTAACACGTTTTGTCCAACCAAGTCAGGCCCAAGGGGTATGTTTACGAGCCCGCCTGGTGGGTTCATGTACACGTACATGGGCCATGTGTGAAGGAGTACCACACATCCAACCCTACCTGGAATAGAAAAGCGCCCAAGGCTATGAAAAGTTAGGTCCCGCTCATATGTTGCATGCGTTTGCATTCCTAACCCCAACAGTGGGGTGACTTACTGAGTATTTCATAAAATACTCAAGCCACATGCTACCTACATTTTTCTGGTAAAGGCAAGGCGCCAATGTACGGTTGACGGCGAAGTTGAGGCCACCATGGAAGTTGGAGACGGGATATTTTTAGGAGTTTACTTTTATTAGACTATTTTAAGTTATAGCATTGAGTATTGTTTTATTTGGATTTATTTTGAATTCAGTATTGAAGGTTTATTTTTGGAGTTTAGGTTGTGTTTTGGATTCATGAATATTTATGAAAGACTCTTTCAAGGTTATTTATGATGAGCTTCCGCTTAATGAGATAAGTATGCATGGGTGACGTCACTAATTAGGTTAAAGAAAATTAGGGGCGTTACAAATTCCCATGTGTCATTTCTGTTTATTGCTCCAGATCTATGGCTTGCCTTCCTTTCTCACTCTTCAATGCGTCTTTAAATTAATGTGTCTTCAAAGTTTACAGGTTCTGTAGTGGTAAACATGGTCGAGTGAGTTTCATCATCTTCTTTACAAAAAACTTCTCCTATCGCATTGTCTCTCATACAGACTACTTCATCATCTTCTTCACAAAAATTTTCTCCTATTGCATAGTCTCTCATCCAGACTGGTGGTCTCTTATTCCTCGCCTTATTCGAGCTAGGAGAGCTTGCTTCAGCCAAAGAGCCAGAGGAAATATTTTCCTCTACAGTATTTTCATCTGCCGCTTCTATATCATAGAGTCTGTAAGCTTTTGACTCTTCACTAACTCCCAGCAAAACATAACTCAAACTCTTATCATCTAACTTAGTTCTCTGAGCTGCCGCCTCTTTTTGTCTCTGAATCAACTCGAGTTCACGATATAGTTCTTCTTTCTTCCGCTGCAGCTCCAGAGCTAATCGTCGCTTAGCTTTTTCTACCCTTCTCATATTCTCTTCCAGCATTTTATCTAGCTCTTCTCTCTCTTTCCGTGCTTGTTCTTCTTTTTGTCTTGTAGCAGTAAGAGCGGCTTCTTTCTCTTTCTCAAGCTGCACATGAACATCATCATACAACTCCTTGCAACCTTCCTCTATTCGCCTCTGTATTTCTAATTTAGTCTCTTTAGAGTTTAGCCTTTCTTCAACATTCTTCTGAATTAATTCTTCCACCCTACTAGCTACATCTTCTTCTAACTTCTTTTTGTCGTCACAGGTGACCTCCTTCTCTTTTATCTCCTCTGCTTTTGCTACATCCACGCTACATTCTGGACCTCTAAGTCTTCATCTTCTATTTTCAGACATTTGTCAACCAATGGCTTCATCTTTGCATGAACTAAGAACATACGATTTCGCCATCATTTGTGTGTTTATTATCAGGCCCCTTTGTGAGGATAGATTCTGCAGGTTTCTTCTCTGATTAAGATCACCAAGTGCTTCTCCTATAGCTGCCCTATGCTTAGCAAACTGTTGGTGAGATTGGGGACATAGTAGACATTTGTCACGGTTTGTGTGATACCTTCAACTTCGAATCTGACACTACCTCTTCCTTCAACTTCCAATTTTGAGCTATTTCCCAACCTGACAGTATGTTTGAAACTTTCGTAAAGCTCAACGAACCATGTTTTGTCCCCTATCATATGATTTAAGCACCCGGAATTGAGAAACCAAATGCCTTCTTTTTCAACTTTACTTTTCTTTGTGTACGTCATCAATAGCAGTTTTTCCTTCTTGTCACATTCAACATAAATGACAGCTTCTTTTTCTAAGCCCAGACATTCAAATTGGTAATGTCCTTGCTTTCCACATCGAAAACAGTTGATGGCCGACCGGTTCACAAAAGATCTACTCCTTCCCCATCCTCTAGTGTAACCGCTTCCTCTCTGAAATGTCCCTCTGTCTCTTCCTTGTCCATACCTTGGTACATTCTCCACCTGCAAAACCTGCTCTTCACTCCTCTTATCAATCACCTTTTGTCCATGTACAAGCAAAGATGCCTGTAATTCATCAACTATTAATTGGTCAATGTCCTTGGATTCTTCAATTGAGCATACTACGAAGTTGAATTTATCGGTGAGACTTCAAATTATTTTCTCAACAATTTTGACATCCGGCAAATCTTCTCCGCAATTCCTCATGTCATTAACAGTAGACATAACTCTTGAAAAATACTCAGAAACACCTTCTCCTGCTTTCATCTCTAAAGTTTCGAATGTTTTGCGACGTCGTTGTAGCTGGGCTCGCTTCATTCTAGCATTTCCTTGATACTTGAGTTTCATTGAATTCCACAATTGCTTGGAAGTATCCTTTTGAATGAAAGTTTTCAGAATACTCTTATCAATGGATTGAAAGAGATAATTTTTTGCTCTGAGATCTTTGAGCTTGCTTCATTGATTTCTTTTTGTTAGGCTACGCTTAGTGCTTCGTTTCCTTTTGGTTCTTCGAAACCAGATTGAATAGCACTTCAATATTCCTTGGAACGCAAGAGATTTTCCATGACCAAACTCCAATGCTCGTAGCCTTCATCGAATTTAGGAACATATGTTGTAGCAATGCTTCCTGAATCACTTGTCATTTGTTCAGGGTTTTTCCTCTCAAATACTCAATTGGTGTATTTCTTCTTAGGCTCTGATACCACAATGTCAGGAATAGGGAGAGAAAACTAGAAAGATAAGATAAATTCGAAGAAATCTCACATTCTATTAAAGAATGAAATTGGCTATTATATAGCGTTACAGAATCAAATCCAATATACTAAATCTGTATGACTAAATCAAATCTAATTCAAATAACTAAAATCAAATCTAGTCCAAATAACTAAATCAAATCTAATCTTAACAGTTCGACCTAAGGAGCTCCCGCTCGCTCGACAAGGAAAGTGGCCCAGTGGTGTGCGAACTGACTGGTGAGCCCATACTCGCATGTATGGGCTGTGTGTAGAGTATATGGTACACGTCCAAATTACCCGTTAGGATAGTACCGTCAGAAAATAGATTGAAATGATAGGTCCCGTCATTGCATTCACATGTGCTTGCATTTAACCCCAATAGTAGGATCACTTACTAAGTATTTCTTTAAATACTCAAACAATGTGCTACCACATTTTTCAGGTTAAAGCGAGGCATTCCTGCACGGCTGATGACGACATCACAAGTCGAGACCATGACACATGCATAGGATAGTCGTATTTAATTTCGTAGACTTAGGCTAGAATAGGATGTTCTTAATTTAAACGTTTATTTACTTTATTTAACCTTTTGTTGTGTCATTTTTTAAAGGTGTTTTCTAAACAACGTAAGTTCATAGCTGTGTTTTAAGATAAAGGTTATGTTTTATGGAATTTAAATGAAGTCTTCCGCATTCAATGTTATGGTACGTATACAGTAGCAATCTTAAATTAAGTAGAAAATTTCGGGTTGTTACATAGAAGTTTCATGCATTATACAACATTAAGTTCACAACCAGATCGGTAACATAGCACAATCATCCCATGGTATAACTAATAATGTAGCATAATTTATATCATAATATAAACTTGATATATTACAGGTCAAACATCACAAAACATGACTCAGGTAGGAACCACAATACACTTGTCACAAAACATGACTCAGGTACGGGTCACAAGTCACCTGTCATTTATACTTCGTTCAATTCATCCAACCAACCTAATAGTAAAGTCATTTATATGGATGTCCTGAACGGTAGTTACTACAATATTTGGTTAAGGCAAAACGTATGGTCTGCCGTTTTTTATGCTAAGAAATCAGAGATAGGCGTCTCTGTTCTCTGGTTTTGCTCTGTTCTCGTCATTTTTCATCACACACCATTCCCTTCCATTTCCATGTCCTCCCACGCTTTCTCTTCTCCTCCAATTCTCTCAAACTCCCTTCGTTACTCTCTCCCCATTACCTGAAAACCTTTCACTTCTCTCCACAACCCTTTCTTATACAAACCCCTTCTCTTCTCTTACAATCATGCCAGGATCTACGTCTTCTGAAGCAAATCCATGCCTATTTCATTCTCTCATCTGGGTTCGACACGGTTTTCATTGCCTCCAAGCTCATTCGTCTGTACGCCAAGTTCAACGACCTTCCCAGTGCTGTCTCTGTTCTCAACGCCTTCCCGCACACCGAACCCATGCTTTGGAATTCCATCATCAAGTCCCAATTTGACTCAGGTTTGTTCTTATCTGCCATTATGTTGTATAAAAACATGAGGGAGGTGGGAGTTGAGCATGATGGGTTCACGTTTCCGATTCTTAACCATGTCGTTATGTCGATTTGGGTTGATGTAGTCTATGCGGGAATGGTTCATTGTGTTGGAATTCGAATGGGGTTTGGTTCTGATTTGTATTTCTGTAATACCATGATGGAGGTTTATGCGAAATGTGAGTGTTTGGGTCATGCACGCAAAGTGTTTGATGAAATGCCTAATAGAGACTTGGTCTCTTGGACGTCCATGATTTCTGCATATGTTAATGTCGGTGATATTGTTTGTGCTTTGAATCTTTTTGAGGGAATGAGGAGGGTGTTTGAGCCGAATTCGGTGACCATGATGGCAATGCTGCAAGCTTGTTGTGTTACTGAGGATTTGGTTCTGGGAAGGCTGATTCAATGTCTTGTGGTTAAGAATGGTTTATTGTTTGATGTAGGTCTGCAGAATTGGTTCTTACGAATGTATAGTCGACTAGGTGGGGAAGATGAATTTGTACGTTTTTTCTCTGAAATTGATTGCAAGAATGTTGTTTCTTGGGATATTTTGATATCTTTTTACTCCTCCGTGGGGGATATTGTGAAAGCTGTAGATATCTTCAAACAAATCATGGCTGGTGAAGTTCCACTCATCATTGAGACATTAACCATACTTATATCAGCAACAAAGACATCTGATTCCATGTGTCTGATCCTAGGTGAAAATCTACACTCTCTGGCAATTAAAACTGGTCTCTATGATAGCATTCTGCGGACTTCATTGTTGGATATGTATGCCAAGTTTGGGGAGTTGGACAATTCAACTAGGCTATTTAACGAAATTCCTAATAGGAGCATCATTACTTGGGGGGCCATGATGTCTAGTTTTATTCAAAATGGACACTTTGATGAGGCAGTAGAGATCTTCAGCCAAATGCAAGCTGCTGGCTTGAAACCCAGCCTTGGAATTTTGAAACACTTAATTGATGCTTACGCCCATTTGGGTGCTCTGCAGCTGGGAAGAGGCATACATTGTTACCTCATCCGAATCTATGGATTGGAGATATGTAATACCCACTTAGAAACGTCTCTTATGAACATGTATGTAAGATGTGGAAGCATTGCTTCTGCTAGAAAATGTTTTGATTTGATCATAGTTAAAGATGTTGTGGCGTGGACGTCCATGATTGAGGGATATGGCTCTCACGGACAAGGTATCAATGCCCTCAATCTATATCATCATATGATGAGTGAAGAAGTGGCCCCAAATAGTGTCACGTTCTTGAGTCTGCTATCTGCTTGTAGCCACTCTGGCCTTGTAAGTGAGGGCTGTGAAATCTTTTATTCAATGAGGTCAAGGTTCAATATTAAGCCTGATTTAGAGCATTACACTTGTTTTGTTGATCTTTTGAGTAGATCAACAAGAGTAAGAGAGGCCTTTGCGATTATATTGAGAATGACAAATCTCTGTGATGGTAGGATTTGGGGTGCTCTTATGGGTGCCTGCCGGGTGTATGGAGACAATAAAATCGCTATCTATGCTGCACACAGGCTTCTTGAATTAGAACCTGATAATGTAGGCTATTATACTCTGTTGAGCAATACACAGGCTAGTGTCGGGCAGTGGCATGAAGTTGAAAAACTACGTAGTGTTGTGTATGAGAAGGATTTTGTCAAGAAACCAGGTTGGAGCTTCGTTGAGTTAAATGGAACACTTCATGGGTTTGTTTCTGGAGATAGATCACACTGCAAGACCGATCAGATTTATGATTTATTGGTATATCTTAATAGGACAGAATAGGGAAAGGGGCCTGTGTGAGTTCCCACATCGGTTGGGGATGCTAGCGGTGGCTTTGGGCTGTTACAAATGGTATTCGAGCTAGACACTGAGCAATGTGCAAGCAAGGAGGTTGAGCCTTGAAGGGGAGTGCACGAGGCAGTGTGTAGCAAGGATGCTAGGCCCCGAAGGGGGGTGGATTGTGAGATCTCTCATCGGTTGGGGAGGAGAACGAAGCTTTCTTTATAAGAGTGTGAAAACCTCTCCCTAGCAAATGTGTTTTAAAAACCTTAAGAAGAAACTCGAAAGCGAAAGTTCAAAAAAACCAATATCTACTAACGTCCCCTTGAATGCTCCTTTCCCCGATACTGATCTTCCATGTTTCGTGTTCGTGTTCGTGTTCGTGTTCGTTGTTGTATCTAAGCTATGCAAATGTTGAGAGAAATTTGTTAAATGGTAGAAGTGAAAACCATGTTCAAATTTCACAGTAGCTACCTACCTAGGGTATTAATATCATGCAAGCAACTAAATGCTGTATGGTCAAATGGTTAACTGAAATGGTTTGGGGGCACTGAGGTTCTTGGCCTAATGCATAGCTTAGGAAGAAACTGGGTCGAAATGGTTGAGGATTATTGAGAAGAGTAGTCACATATCGTGAGTTTATAAGTAAGGAACATTATCTTCATTGATATAAAGCCTTTTGATGAAACCAGAAGGAAAGTCAAGAGAGTTTATGCTCAAAGTGAACAATATCATATCATACCATTGTGAAGGTCGTGATTCCTAAATCACTGAGCTGACCCCTACATCCTAGTTATTCTTCAATCTCCATCTTCAATCTCTATCTTCAATCTCTATCAATGGCAGGAACACCACACTCACAAAAGTATCCACTTTTGATCTTGTTCTAGCTCTATACCTCGTGTACTAATAGATCATTGTTTATGGACTTCTTTTGATCTTGTTCTAGCTCTATACCTCGTGTACTAATAGATCATTGTTTACGGACTATTAAGAAGTTTTGTGCTTAGGTTGAGTAGATCATTGTTTACGGACTATTAAGAAGTTTTGTGCTTAGGTTGAGTAGGGTGGTGGTAGTTGCATGATTGCACTCCAAGAACACTGCCAAATTTACTCCATTTAATAGATATAAATTGAATTCTATGTTAAATACATCTCTAAAGTTCAATTTCTTGGAGAGGTAATAACAAGTTACTGTAGCAATTAGGACGCAATAATGTCCAGAATCAATTACAACTCTTTAAAAAGACTTAGAAGTGAAGTCCTAATAATTACACATTTTAAGAGTAAATTATTAAAATAATTTAATAGCCAACGTGAATATAACTTAGTTATTTTTTTTCGTTAAATAAGTGAGGTCGGGGACGGAATTATATTCTCTGTCCCCGAACCGGTTAATATAAATATATTTCCAACACATATTAAAAATAAATAAAATATTTATTTAAACTAAAAACTAAATAAATAAATACATTTTGGCTATATTAAAAAAATAAATTAGTTCTAAGACTTTATTAGAATTTTCTTTTACAATTTTTTAATAAAAGTTATTTAAAAAATGAAAACTTTAAAATAAACATAAAAAAAATTTACCGTGAGTAACACAATCCCTACCAATTACCTATCATGAATTCTTTGATAGTTACAAAAATAGATGGAGAAGTGAAGTAGGTGGCGAGGATAAAGACATAAAAAGTTTCTCTATCTCGACCCGTACAAACTTAGTCAGCTCTCGGTTGTAGTCATTTGGATTCTATTGGCATAGCTAAGTTCCATAGTATTATATTGTCCACTTTGAACATAAACTCTCGTGACTTTAGTTTGGACTTCTCAAAAGGTCTCGTATTGAGATAGGACTTTCATCCAACCATATTATCAATAATTTAAATATTTAACTCACAAAATATTATATATTGAAAAACGAAAATGATAAATTTAGAATAAAAAAACCCTACTTAGTAATTCTCAATAGTTATTTTAATTCATATTTACACAATTAATTAAATATCTATAAACTATTTGATAATTATTTCATCCATTGTTCTTTCATTTCTTACTATGGTTTTCACCCTTCTTACAAAAATATTTAATTTTTATCCAATTTTTTAAAAAACTTTTTTTTTTTTAAAAAAATTAATCGTAGCTCACCCACATTCTCATTTGTATACCAAAAAGTTTATCAAATTGATGGGGTTGTTTCAAAGAACCCGATGATCATCCAATTAAATTCATACGATTTTGAGTTGAATTATGAATTTATTTAAGTTAGATTGAATACAAATATAAAAACTGATGGATTGGGTTGATTCATTCATTGGTTGAATCAACACAATCCAAATTTATTATTAATTTTAAAATATAAATTTTTTTTACGATATAATCATATAAACATATATGCTATACATTTGCTTTACCTTTATTTAATTTCATAATTTTTTTTTATTATTTATTCTCCCAACTACTCTTACAATCCTTTTTATTTATTTAGAAAGTAATTTTTCAAAATATAAATAGAAATTGAGATCAAATTTTAATTAAGTATTTATAAAAAATAAAAAAATAATAATAAGTAACGTCATTTTTATTAAGTTTAAATAAATGATTCGAGTCATTCAACTCAATCCAACCCAAAAACTGTATGATTGGGTTTGGAGTTAGTCCATGGACTCAATCCACCAACTCAAATGTGAGATCTGGTCCATTATTTAACGAGTGTTGTTGGGGTTGAAAAATTTGCAATCCAAATAATTGGATTGAGTCTAAAAAATGTCCCAACCCAACTCGAGTCAATCCAGCAACTCAAATGCGAGATCCTTCATCGGTTGAAGAGGAGAACAAAACATTCATTATACAGGTGTGGAAACCTCCCGACAGACCCATTTTAAAAACCTTAAGGAGAAGCCTAAAGAAGACAATATCTACTAGCGGTGGACTTGGACCGTCACATGCATTTCAAACGATAAAAAAAAAAAAAAACGAAATATATACCCTCTCTTTCTCACTATATAGAAATGCATGAGACGGGAGACATATTATAGATAAATATTTTGGTAATTAACAGAAAGAAAGATATATAATAAAAATTTGAGGTAAAGTTTAGTAATCATGGGAATGGTGGAACATTGTCGGGTCAGTTCCTCCATGTCTATGATCATCTCCTCCTTCACCTCCCATTTGAGCTGAACCATGGTTAGCTCCAAGGTTAAGATAAACCAACCTCGTGTCAAGGTTCAAATTGCTTCCATTGCTGCTGCTGCTATGATCTTCACTCATTTGTGGAAACATTGGAGCTGTGGATGATGCGTTATTTGCATTATTCCCTTGTTCTCTTGATATCACCAGCGCTGCTGATTGAACCAGCTCCAAACAAAGCCTCAGCTTGTTTGGTTCTATGTGTGTCATCCCTGGCACTGCCCCTTTGAACAGGAAATCTGAAGTTAGGGTTCTTAGTATGTCCAGCGGTGTCACCCCGTCAACTGTTCGGATGGTTGGATCCGCATGGTGGTCGAGGAGCACCGCCACCATCTCCGCCGACACCATCTCCGATGCAATGTGCAATGGGGTTTTCCCAGCTGGCCCGGCCGGGTAGTTGACGTCGGCAGCTCCGAGCTCGAGTAAAGCTTTAACGACTTCTCGGGTGCAATTCTCGACGGCATAATGTAATGCCAATGCCTCGTCGAGATTTAGGGCTTCTCCCATGACCATTAGCTTGACGAGTTCGACGTTGGAGGAGTCTAATGCTCTTCGCATTCGACGAATCTTTTGCTCCTCCATGTCGGCTGCCGCGCTGAGATGGAGGTGGTGGTGAGGCATCAATGATGATCGACGAGCGAGGGAGGATTTGAGTCGAAGCTCCTCGATTTTGGCAACGACGTCGAGGGGGATGTGTTTTGCTAGAACTTCTGTTGGAAGGCCTGATTTTGCCACCAAATGGGAACAAGTAGTCCATAGCAGGTGCATGTCTTGCTTTCTTGATGCAATTAGAACTTTCATTACATCTTCAATTGAAGCTTTCTCTACCATGCTCACCAGTTGCTTCTGAATGTCCCATAATACAACAAAACAAGAAACAATCTTAGTTTAAACCTTAAATCCCCATTTTCAAACCTACTAAACCCAAAAGTTCTTTCATTCAATAAATTAGTATTATTTTTCTGAATCTTAATTAGCCTTTTCTTAGAAAAGGCGTTTTAAAAACCTTGAAGAGAAATCTGAAAGAGAAAGTTCAAAAAGAACAACGTTACAAATAGTATTAGAGCCAAGCACCGGACGATGTGCCAGCGAAGAGGTTGAGCCCCGAACATCAATTGGAGAAAAGAACGAGTGCAAGTGAGGACACTGCCCTAAAGGGAGGTGGATTATGAGATCCCACATCGGTTGGAGAGGAGGAGAACGAAACACCCTTTGTAAGGATTTGAAAACCTCTCTCTAGAGACGCGTTTTGAAAACCTCGAGGAGAAGCTCGAAAGCTCAAAGAGAAAAGTGTTACAAATAGTATCAGAGCCAGACACCGGGCTATGTGCCAGTAAGAAGGCTAAACCTCGAAAGGGGTGCATTTGGTGGGGGTAACACATCGATTGGAGAAAAGAACGAATGCGAGTGAGGATACTGGCTCCGGAGGGAGGTGGATTGTGAGATCCCACATCGGCTGGGGAGGAGAACGAAACACCCTTTGTAAGGGTTTGAAAATCTTTCTTTAGAGACGCGTTTTAAAAACCTCGAGGAGAACCCTGAAACCTCAAAGAGAACAACATTACAACCACTATCAGACCCAGACACCGGGTTATGTGCCAGTGAGAAGGTTGAACCCTGAAAGGGGTGTATTTGATGGGGTTCCACGTCGATTAGAGAAAGGAACGAGTACCAGTGAGGATGCTCGCCCCGAAAAGAGGTGGATTGTGAGATCCTACATCGATTGGGAAGGAGAACGAAACATCTTTTATAAGGGTGTGGAAACGTCTTCCTAGTAGACGTGTTCATGCAAGATTGTTTGGAAGAAGATAATTTGCGAGTGAATTTGTGGAATAATTACGAAAACAATCTAAATCCCAACAGCTTAATCAGTCCAAATCCCAAGAACTCACCAAACCCACCAGATCCAAGAGACACTAAACATTCCTCAACATCTTAAAGAGAGAGAAAAAAAGTGTAAAACAAATGGAAAACCTGAGTGAGTAATGCGAGCTGTTCAACCCCAAAAGATCTAGCGGCGGAGAGAGTATCAAGAGCAAGATCAACGGCGGAGGAGCAATGCGTATGCCAACACCCTCTCTCGCCGCAATTCGGGCGTGGCTCATGCTTCTGCGGCAAAATCGAAACTTGACCGCTGTACAAAAACTGTAGGAGTAGTAGAAACACCTCATATCCCACGCTATTCACCGGGATCACTCCCTGCGGCGGAGGACCACCACCACCGCCACCGCCACCGACCCGTGAGTTGGATCCAACAATAGGAGAGGCGGAGCGAGAATCAAAAACAGCCCCAGAAGAAGAATCAGAGCCACAAAAGAACTTGCGAAAGAAGAGGCTGCGAGCGGCGAGGATGCAGCGGTGGGCATGGACGAGACGGCCCTCGACGCTAAAGGTGACGTCGCTGAAGGCTTGGCCATTGATGAGAAGGTTAAGGTAATCAAGAGAGAGGGATCTTAGGGAGTCTTCAAAGGACATAGCTCAAAGAAGAGAAGAAGAAGAGGAAGAAGAAGAAGAGGGATTTGTAGATGTGTAGTTTTTTGAGGTCTAGGGTTTAGGACTTTGAATTATTTTGTTTGCAAAAAAGAGGAGAGAGAGAGAAAGATGGTTATGGTTATGAACATGGGTGGCTCTTCTGAGAGGTCGAGGTACTTAAAACAAAAACAGTTGTTGCTTAGATTAATGTGGGGATTCCAAGATGGGACTGCAAAGTACTTTTCTAATTACAACCTTATCTAATATCAATATCTTAAAAAAAACATTAAAAAATACGTTAGTTATTGCTGGCCGATATTGTGTTATTTGAGGTTTCTCTTTCATGTTCTCTTCAAGATTTTCAAAACGTGTATGCTAGGGAGAGGTTTTCACACCCTTCTCCTCTCAAATTGACGTGGGATCTTGCAAAATTCGTTGGGGAGGAAAACGAAACGCCATTTGTAAGGGTGTTGAAACCTTTCCCTAGCGTCGAGAGTAAGCTCGAAAGGGAAAACCTGAAGAAGACAATATCTGCTAGTATTTATAATTTGACCTTCTAACGAAACATAATGCAACACCCGAGAAAAGGAGAGGAGGACATCTGAATGAGAATGATCTTGAAGATAGAACGATTAAGAAAGAATTACAATAAGGTGTACCTTTATCTTCGATGGCTCAATTGTAAAAACGTCAAAGTTAAGTATGGCTTGCAGAGAATGTTGAAGGCGTTGAGTCTGGACCCAGATTCGACGTTACGTGTATATTCGTGCTTCTCTCGAAAAAATATCTTGTTTGTTTTTTGAGGATTTAAATGGGGTTGTTGGGAATGGATAGCAATCCTAGGTTCAATGTGAAAAAACAGTGTCCTAGATGTATGTATGTATTTATGAGTATGTGTATGGAATCTAATTTGGCAGACGCTCGTGCTTTACCTACGTATGTGTTTGTTTTTATCTTTGTATTTATATTATGTACGGTAAAAATGTATATCCCACGTATTTTCTGGCATTTACTTTTATATATATATATATACATGTGTGTGAATTCAGCTAAATAATTTTTATTAATATTTTTTAATGGTAAAAATGAATTTTTAAAAAAAAATTAAATGGTATTTTGAATTTTTTTTAAAAAGTTTAAAGTATTTTTCATCTAATTTTATTTTTTTTATAAAAGTTTTAAAATAAAATAAAATAATTTGGTCAAACAGAAGACTTTTTTTTTTTTAAAAAAAAAACTTTGTTTACATAGGACAAAATGATTTTTTTACTTTATTTTTAAACATTTATTTAAATTTTAAAAATATTTTAAAATAAAATAATACTAAAAGGAATAAATTCGAATTAAATTTCGGATTTAGTCTCCGTTTTTAATTCATAAAATTATTAAACATAAATATATCAATAGATGCATCCAATTATATCAACCAAGTTCAACCGGATTTAGGAACAAGATCGATAATAAAAATGGATCAATTTGAGCATAACTCAACCGTTTAATATATAGAAGTTCAGATTCCTTTAACTCTACTTATCGTAAAGTAAAATAGAGTTATCGATATACACAGTGTCGGGTTAAAGAGTATGAATGGACCAAATTACCCATCAACTCAAAATCTAAAAAGGAAGGGAAAGAAGAAGGATGGTTTGTTCCTTTATCACCAAAAGGGTATCTTTTAAAGTAGTTGGATTATGCAATAAAGTTAAAACACAAGCCCCATTAAAGAAATACCAAAAAGATAATAATAAAAAGAAAATTACTGCTCAATTCAAAAGTAAATTTTGTAAGTTTTACAACAGTAATTCATCTTGAACTCCACGTTCAAATAGTGTCCCATCTATTTTTAACTTTCAAATTTCAAAATTTTCAACCCAAATCTTTTAAATGGTAATTCATGTCACCCTTTAGATATGGGTTCATTCATATATCTCTTATTTACTCGATAATTATATTTAATTTAAATTTTAAAGAAATTATATATGGAACTAAAGAGAAAATGAGTATATTCGAAAGTTTTCTTGACTAAAATGTGTATGATAAACAAATGATTTAACACTATTTGTCCATGAATAGTCGGGAAAGATATGTCCCACTATGAATTATGAAAGCATATGATTGCATTTTTCCCTTCCACTCGGCACCGTCGGATCACTAAGGCCGACTTTCGTCCCTACTCGACGGGTGGGTCTTGTAGTCAAGCTCCTTTCTGCCTTTGCACTCAAGGGTCAATCTCCGTTTGGTCTGAGGAAACCTTTGCACGCTTTTGTTACCTTTTGGGAGGCCTGCGCCCCCATAGAAACTGTCTACTTGAGACTCTCCCTTGGCTCGTAGGTCCTGACACAAGGTTAGAATTCTAGTTCATCCAAAGTGGTATCAACTCCAACAATGAGACTACTTAGTGAGTATTTTTAAATACTCAAATCCCGTTTACTATATACGAATAACAACGTCAGTCATAGAGACCATGGAAACAATGAATTTCAGCAACTAAGTTGTAGTCCCTAAGTTAGGATAGAATCTTTGATAGGAGAGGCGATTTCCCTATTTTCAATCACACTATTTCCGAAATGAATTTTGTGAACGTTTAAAGTAAATTCGCACGTAATAGCACTCTTATTTATATTTTTAATTGAAAAGGTAAGGTGGTTAGGAAGAAGTGATATTACATGTTCATAGAATGAGGGTTGTCTCCTTCTAACAACTTACATGGACCAATGCATAAGGGGAAGAAAAGCACAAAGCCTAAAATATGGGAAAGTGTCAAGCATGTGTGAAGAACAACATAAAATAAATGGGACCTCAAGTTTAATAAAAACAAAAATACTACCGTAAACATTAGGAGTATTTGCGGGTTGAGTTGAGTCAGATCGGGTTGGGACAGTTTTTAAACCCAACCCATTTGTTCGGTTTGTAAATTTTTTTAATAAAAATAATTCTTACTGAATAACGAATCCAACCCAACCTAACCCAACAATAATTTTTCTCGGTTGAGTTGGTTTAAGTTGATCGAGTTATTTATTCAAAATAAAATATTAGTTCATTGAATATCTATTTATTTATTTTGAAAAATTATATTTTAAATAGTTAAAAAAAAAAAAATTTAATGGGTGGGAGAATAAATAATAAAAATAAAATAAATATATGTATATATAATTGTACAGTAAACAAAGTATTTTAAAATTTAATAATAAATTGAGATTCAACCCGGTTTAATTTTAGGGGAACCCATAAACAACTCAATCGATATAATCTTCTTTCGTCACATGCATTCATGTATAAGTGTTTATAAATTTTGATTTTGACAACTTAGAAATAAAGTTGATGTAAAGTTTATCATCTAAATTCATCACTTTTCTCGGTGCGACCATTGATTTAATATGACATAATTAAAGAGTTAAATCACTGTTTCATATATTTTTTACATAAAAGAATTATACAAAAAATGTTTTTTTAAAAAAATTATAAATTTTTTTTTTTTTTTTATTTCTTTATATTTTTTACTCATAATAATAATATTGGAGGTGGAGGTTAAAAGGGAGAGAGCATGTAAAAACCAGTGGATAAGGATGACATCTCATGGAAGGCAATGTTAGAGTAGAAAAGTGTGGAGATAATGATAGAGTGCAATGACTGTGCTCACATGTGGGTGACAGACCAGTAACAACGCAGAGCTGTGACCCAAATTTTGGATATATGGGCTTCCTACAAACATTGGCAACCACAATTTGGGATGCAAAAAAGGATAACAAAATCTCATTTTTGAATCTTCTGTGGATTTATTTCAGCCGCCGGAGAATTGGATATCAGCCAAGCCACCGTATGATGGCGGTGACGGTGACTGCGGGCGACCATCGTGGCTGGAGAGATGGCTTTTTCGATGGGGTACGTGGGATAAAGTATATTATTTACATTTGTTAGTCAAAAGTGGTTCATCTCGTTGAGATATGATATATTTATTGATGATCGTTGGAAAGAGTTTTAACTTGGCTAAGGAGATGATCGTGAGTTTACTTGTTTTTATTGGTATGAGGTTTTTTGAAAAAACAAAAAATAAAATTACGAGAGTTTATACTCAAACTAGACAATATCATACATTGTAGAGGGTCGTGATTTTTATCAGAAATTAGCTCCACTATTGAGGTCGAGAAATGCAATCACATACAATCATGGTACATAGTGGGACCTATCTTTTCATGACTGTTTCTTGGACTCCACTTTCTTTTTCGGGTACTATTGGACGCAGATACTTTTCTATACATGGTTGATGCATGCACGCATGAACCCACTAGACGGACTCATATATGTACCTCCGAGGCTTAATTACAGGCTATTGCATGTTGAGGATTGTTAGAAGGGAGTCTCACATTGGCTAATTAAGGGAATGATCATGTATTTATAAGTAAGGAATATATCTCCTTTGGTACGAGGCCTTTTGGAAAAAAAAAATAATAAAGCAACGAGAGTTTATTCTCAAAGTAGACAATATCGTACCATTGTGAAGGGTTGTGGTTCCTAACATGGTATTAGAGTCATGCCCTTAACTTCGCTCGGTCAATAGAATCCTCAAGTGTTGAACAAAAAGTATATTGGAAGGTTGTTCGAGGGAAGGATTGTTGAGGATGGTTGGGGACTCCCACATTGGCTAACTAAGGGAATGAACATGGTTTATAATTAAGGATTACATCTTCTCATGAGAGTTTTTGTTCAAAGTGGAACATGGACTTATAAGTAACACCAGCCGTACATCAAGGATCAAAATGGAAGAAATTAAAGGATTAATCATGACAAGGAACTTAAGCAAGTCACTCCTACCATCTTAAGGAGTTAAGTTCTTTGGAAATGGAATGGAAAGCGAAAAGTACGAAAATATCATTTTTCCAACTTCAAACTTTCCGGATTTTTAATTCCAAGGAATCACAAGATGCTCAAGAAGGAAAAAATGACCAACAAGTGGACGAAGGATTTTTAGAAAAAATTAACATTATCACATCATCATATGACGTCATCACATCATCACAGAGTTGATAGTAAAGACACTTACTGGTTGACTTAGGCCAAAACTACTTGATGTTAGCTTAACATTGCTTTTTGAAATTTAATTTGCTCCTAGGAATCCACGATCATAAATTAGAATTCTACTAAGGAATTGACACACCTTGTTTTGCATAAACAATTTAAATTTACTTGTAATAATTTAAAATAGCTAAGCCCAATTTTGCATACTATAATTTAAACTTTACTCCTAATATCCTAAATATAAACTAATGAAAAGGTAGTCATACTAAGCCAAGTGTATTAGATCTAAGCCAGATCAGTAAAAATACTGGTCTTAATCATCAAAAAAATGTATTCTCCTAATTGCTCGAACATTTCATTTTAGGTGAAATGATAAAATGAAACGAGAGACCTCTTTTTTACCGTGGAGGACAACTCTACCTTCCTAAACTTAGACAATGTAGGACCCTCTTCTTTCAATTTTTTTTTTTTTGGTTATTAAATAATGATACGTGCACAAAATCCTTTAAAATAATTTACTAAAATGTTGTCGTGGCTTACAGGTTCATAAAAAAAATTCATTTAAATTAACAACGGATTCAACAAAACAAAGAAATCCAATAACAATAATTTAAAAGAAATGCAACGCCGTGATCTAATCTAAAAACTAGAATATATAATGAAAAAGAAACTACCTTAACTTTATTTTCATGGCTTCAGTGGTGACGCCGTCATCCATACATGACCTTTATATGAAAAAGAATAAGCATGTGGTTAGAGTATTTTAAAATACTAAGTAGCTCCACGATAGGGGTCGTAAAATGCAACTACATGCCTTCATGGTGAGGCCTATCTTTCTATAAAACTCTTTATTGGTCTCTACTTTCCGGTTTGTGTAGAGTTGGATTGCACTCTCATGCTGTCAGAAGCTATGGAGGGAAAGGAGCACGTATAATATCATGATGTATGCATCCATACTAATCATAATGGAAAAATATTAAGATGCACGTGACACCACAGTTTAAAATCATGGTACATCCTTATGATGCAAATCATACCTTTATTCTTTTCATAACATAGCATTCCTATCAGACATGCATAGACATGCATAGGTGTACTGGACATATCTTTCCTTTCCTGGTTAACATATATGACTTATCAAATTTTTCATAGACATAGTGTGAACATACTAGCAATACATACATGGCTTCACACATAATATAATATTTATGTCATAATGTAATTTCGTAACATAGCATAATCATAACATAACATAGCATCATAAAAAAAAATAGCACGGCCAACATGTCATTCTTATAACAAACAAGCCATCGAACCAAGCTCGTGGACATCTAATAGTAAAATCACTTAGTTAGTCTAAGCCTAAGTCAAAGTCACTCTTAGTGCTAGTTTGATCTCACTGGTAAAAGTCTATCTCAAATACTTTCAAAGGTGATGCAGGTTCAGACGGTTGGGCTGTCGAAGCTTAGGTATGGAGCTTGGTTCGGTTCCTAAGCTAACTTCGAACATTTTTTTTTAATTCTTCTCCGCTCTTTCTTCCTCTTCAAACGTGAGATATAGATTCACTTCTCTATATCTCACATTTTCTATACTAAAGTAATACTTTTTTAAAAGAAAATGGAACTTTTAATTTGTCACATGAATGAATTGATGCTAAAAATATTAGGATGTTCAACAAAGTTCGACATGTCATTTCTTCAAAAAAAAAAATCTAAATAGATTGACCGACAGCACATCCATTCCACTGACTGTCTTATGATTTTTTTTGGAAGAAATGGATGTGACGTTTCACTTGTCTTTTCATTTTCTCACATACACACTCTCACTCCTTCTTGATCCATTGATATCAATAAATTATACTTCGAAAACTCATTTTATATTTTGAAGTCTTGAACTAATAATAAAATTTATCGTCTAAGCTTTCACATATCATTGGCTTTACCATCTCGAAGTCTTAGAATTTCGGTAGTCAGTACCATGAGCCATATGCCATCTCATATACATGTGGAGTGAACCCAGCTTGTGGACTCGTGTAGAGTGTGAACCCAATAGATTATCTCATATACATGTAATGAGTGATCTCACATGTGCGTTCATATCATTAGCGTACAACCCCACTAGAATCTGATACATGCAAAGTGTGACCCTGTATGTATGTCTTTATTGTGTAGGACATAACTCTAATAAAAAAACATCATATGCATGCAATGAGTGAACTCACATGCAAACTCATATCGTTAGAGAATGACCCTAGTAAAATTACATCTTGTTAGGGCACAACCCTAGTAGAATCTAATACATACAAGAATTGATTATAAATGTTAGTTGGTAGAACACGACTTTAGTAGAATCAAATTATATACATACAAGAAGTGACTTCACGTATGAAATCATACCTTTAGGGCATGACCCTATAGCTACCAACTCTAGCATGTATACAGAACTAGGAGGTTCACTGATAGTGATTCGTTAAAACTGTTTAGCCGTCTGCATCTAACACAATAATCATAATCGAAAGGGGAGTGACCTAGTGCCTGCCAACTATTGAAACTCATGTGTACTTTTACCCTTAACTAGACAAGTTCACTACTAGAAAATAGTTGGTAACCTCCTAACAAACCCCACACACAATATAGTGACTTAAGAACCGAAAGTGGAATATAGTTAAATATGATTTTAAGGATTATGGAAGAAATAAGCAAACAACCGTAAGTTAAGAATAGAAACTGAGTGTTTTGCTCGAAAATCAAGCAATATTAAAATAACCTATTAAATGAACTCCACTGACCATAAAACTTTAATTTTAGGCATTATATGACATATTAAGGTTATTGATGAATTTGACCGTCCTTAGATAAAGTTAAGTATGACATATTAAGGTTATTGATGAATTTGACCGTCCTTAGATAAAGTTAAGTAGCTAAAACAAGTAATGATTTAAAATAATTATAATGCCCTTATGATAAAATACTCTCGGTTCAAGACCCAAATAACCTCTAAATATTACGAAACTTTATAAGAGACCACATAAACTTTTAGAATCATTAGATCATGTTTGAAGCATGAACCATGTTTAAAGCGGTAAATAATCAAATTGACCCTAAGATATTTTTTAAAGAGGTTTCAAGGTCCAAACACCCTCCAAATTACTCGAGATTTTAAGCAATTGTAATAACCCAAAAATTAAAATAATAATAATAATAATAACTAAAAAAAAAAGAAAAAAAAGAGAGGAGTTGTCCCATTTCACTTATAACTGAGAAGTGGGGGGTTGGCCTCCGCGGTAAAGGGGAGTCCCTCACTTCATTTTAGCATCCCATTCAAACGGTTCAATGTCGGTTGTAGAATACACTTTCGCTGATACGGCTTGAGTCTGATATGCTTGAACCATTTTCTCTTAGTTTCAAATTCTTTGGAAGCTTAAATTATTTATGCACGAATTTAAAATATTTATGCATAATTAGGCTTAGTTAGTTTAAATTATTAGGAGTAAGTTTTTATGGATAATTAGGCTGAGCTATTTTAAATATTTTAAATTATTAGTAGATTTAAAATTATTTTATGCAAAAATTAGGTGAGCCAATTTTCATGGTAATTCTAGTTTATGACGAGGTTGGACTCTCTAGACAGAATTAAATTTCAGAGAGCAATGTTACGTAGCACTAGCATCAAGGAGTCGTAGTAGCTTCAGCTTAGGCCAAGTAAGTGGTCTACCGTCATTTGGTTATAATTGCATGTTGTATGATGACATGTGCCTATGTCTTCACACGTGTGCCTGTATTTGCAAATTGTTTGCAAATTGTTATGAAATGATATGTATATGTTATGATATGAGATTTTTGTAATGTATTTGATGAATTGATATGTTTATGATATGATATGTTAAGATATGATACGTTGAAAATATGCTTGGGATATATTATGTGACTGTTATGATATATGATATGTTATGTACATGATGAGATAATTATGTCTGAAAGCATGAAACGTTATGATATGATATATGTGCGACATGAATGATATGATATGATTGACATGCAAAATGATGAACTAGCATGAAGTACAACTCCGGCATACGCATGAAAGATAAAAGATATGATAAAAAATGATATGATATGAAGAAGAGGCTAGCAGAGTTGTATTAAATGATAATGAAAGTAGAAAAATATTGGGATCTCATGCATTATTGTGTGCTCATGCATCGGGCGATATCCATACTCCTTCACGATAGTACGGACGCATCCACTACGAGACAAAGGAATGATCATTATGTTTATAATGCTTCCTTGACGGTCGCTACTACTAACGGGTGTCCGACATCAACAGTTACCAAAGAATGCTTGCCCGACAAAAAAGGGGCCCAAGAAGTGTGCAAACCGATTGGTGGGTCCATATCCACACGTGTATAGAAAAGTTAAGTACGCATCCAAGTTGCTCGTTATTATAGCTGTCGTAGGAAAATAAACTATTATGATAGGTCCCATTCATGAAATTGTATGTGTTTGCATTTAATCCCGGTAGGGGGGTTGCTTACTGAGTATTTCTTAAAATACTCCAGCCAAGCCACATGCTACTCTTATTTTTTAGGTAAAGGCAAGGTTCCCTCTACGGCTAACGACAACATTGCAATTCGAGACCATGACACATCCGTAAGGCAAATATACTTATTTTCTTAGACTTAGGTTAGAATAGGGTGTTTTTAATCTGAACATTTATTTATTTTATTTAGTACTTAGTTGTGCCGTTTTAAAGATGTGCCGTTTTAAAGATGTTTCGAATACGTAAGTCCATGACAGTGTTTTAAGATGAAGTTTATGTTTTATGATAAAGTTTAAATGCTTATTTCCATACAAAATGATTACATTATGATATCGGTAACAACTCTAGGTAAGTAGAAATCTAGGGTTACCTAAGATTTCAAGAAGTTTGGATCAAGTTTAGAACCTAAACCGAGTTAGGGATATAAGTAAAAGCACAAGGGAAAAGATTATGCCTAACGACTCCTTAATCAAGATTCATGATCTTTCTAGAACATTCAATGAACATTTTATGACTTTGTGATACGTTGAATGATTTGTGCATGTTAGTATGAAATGTTCATAACGGATGAGATTGAAAAAGGGTTTAAAAACTTAAGACTTATGCATCTAGAATGACCCTTGCAACAAGAAATTAAAACCCCAAGCGCAAATAAAACGCTCTTGTCCTAAAACCCCAAGAGAAAATAAAACGCTTTAAGGACAAGAGCTAAAGAGAAGTATAACACGAAGTCCTAAATCCACTAAGACAAGAAGAATGTTAGGTGCCACTCAGAAATAAAGGACTGTAGTCCTCAGACTCAAAAACTAAAGAAACCCTTAAACCTCCCACGGTAAGACATGTTCACAATCCAAAATACATCTATTGGAACGTAAGAAGCCTTTGATGAAGGTTTAAAGACTACATCGCTTGGAACGTAAGAAGCCTTGGATGCAGGTTTTAGACTACGCAGCTTGAAATGTATGAAGCCTTAGACATAGCTATTCAAACTATGCCACTTCGAATGTATGAAACTTTTGACATTGATTTTCATATTTCATCACTTAGAACGTATAAACCCTTAGACGTAGGTTTCAGACTACACCGCTTAGAATGTAAGAAGCCTTGGGTGTAGGTTTTAGACTGAATCACAAGAAACACATAAAGTCATGGATGTAGGTTCAGACTACACCACTTGGATTGTCAGGAGTCTTGGTATCTATAGAACTAGCTTATGATTTGTGATTGTACTCTTTGGAGATTATTAGGGAGTTTTTAAATTAATTTTCTCTTAATGATCTTATCATTAGTGATAGGGTTCACAATAATTCTTGAAAAGTTGGTTAAAGTTCAAATGGCATGAATCTTATAAAGTTTAGAATGCATAAGCCTTAGGGGGTTTCGAACCATTCCGTAACTATGATCTTATTCATATGAGTGTAAGGGACCACACAGATTGATGAGAGATGACCAGATTGAGGGTTGCTACCTCTTTATAATGTTTATGTTACGGGACCTACCTGAGTGATGGTAACTAAGTCCTATTAAAAAAATCTGAGAACAATGTGATGGAGGAAAAAGTCCTAACTTCACTAAGAACAATAATTGATCAAGATCGAGATAACTTCATATTTATTGGACTTGATTTCAAGTTAATATGTGAGAATTGTTAGGGTTATCAAACCAAATTTCTGACCGTGAATTTGTCACAAGTGACTAATGTCCACATAGCATCATAGTAACTAGCAGAAGCATATGGGTCACTCCCACTATTAGTACACAATGAGAGACCAATTAAAAGTCATCTATTAACCTTTAATAATAAATTGTCTCATAGACAAGGTCTAGATCGTACCATATTGGATTGGATGGTTTAGGATTGTGCCCTAATTAATTTCATTAAGTGGGATATTTAAAGGATTTTCAACTATCCTCTAGTAGTAAACCTATTCCGAGGGACGATGGTCCGCATAATATCGAGATAGCTGGTAGGTACATGGGTCATCCTAAATGATTATAACTATATGAAGACTACTAGAGAGCCACCAATTAGCCCTTAATAAAGAATTGTCTTGCAACACAAGGTGCATAAGTCCAGGGTTGGATTATTTAGGATGTTGCACCTCAATCATTGTGAAAGACTCATAGGAACGTGACACCGATAGTCAAGAAGTGCTTAAAAAAGTTAGATGATATGAACTAAATCATTGAAATAAACTCGGAGTTCGATAATGACTTAAAATTCACCGAACAGTTCGGTTATTAAATTTCTTCAAAAAGATGGAAGAGAAGAGTAGAGACTCTTTGAAACCTCTTAAAGCTTGGCACACAGGTTATTCAAAATAACGTTGGCCAAAAACCACCACAATTATATATATATATATATATATATATATGTATAATACAGATATATATATATATGTATATGTGTATATATATATTTACTACAGCCAAAATCAAAGCCGACAAAGAACAGAAAGACACTGTACTAAAACAGTAGCTGAAAGCTCAACAGTTTTGGTTGAACCTTTGCTGTTTTGTGTGGAATATAATCCCACTTGCATGTCCTCTAATAAACAACTCTCCTTTTGTAAACATCCCATGCAACTTCCCCATACTTTTCCCATGTCTTTTATGTCAATTCGACAATGCCGAGTTTGATTGACGAAACTCGTACAAGTACGTAATGTCGCCTTCGGGCTTGATGTATCAATGAGTGATATTAATTTCTTGATCTCGAGAGTCTATTAGTGAATTACTTTTAAAGTTGCCTAAACTAGGCTGATGATTTTTTGTTTTCTCATTTAATTACGATCCATAATGAAAGGATATTGAAAATGATTGATCCATTGTTTTCAAAGATGGATAGGAATGTGATATAAGAAAATGAGATCCAAATCTGATTCATATCTATCGTATGTGTTTCATGACTTTTTTGAATTATTTTAGATTTGAACTCATTAAAATAATCATAATTCGAATCTTAATATATTCAATTAGTAGGGATGAACGGAAACATCAAGTATAGCATTTTTCTTTCGTATTTTCTTTAAACTATATAAGAAATTTACTCTAAACTATGAAAATGAGATTATAATTTTATTTTCAAGCCAAACCTAGGACGGATAGAATAGCTCGTGGAGGTGACTAGGTGCCACTATCGGGTGTGAAAATAGTTAGGAGTCCCTTGAACAAGCTTGCTTTATTGTAAACTCGCCTTGAGAGGGGTGAGGGACCACACGGGCATACTGAGTAACTAGCAGGCATACGAGATCACTCCCCCAAATGTTGACTGTATGATTTTTCTCGTGGAAGGGTCGTCATAACTTTACACATATGTATTCAGATAAGATGTCATATTGTCGTATGAGATGTGATGAGGTCGCGCCTCAAATCAGGATACCATATCTTCACTGCCAGCGCTATATAAGCGTACTAAGCATGAGAACAGAAAGTTGGTTCACCCCGAGTTGAGATTCGTCATCAAGGAGATCTACAGTGCTAAAACATAATGAACAACTTCCAGATCCCGATAGGGTCTATGACATGTAAGAACCAACCAACTTGCTTGAAACTTCGAGACCTTCTCAGAAACTTAGATACTTATGGAATTAGCCCTTAACTTCCTAAACCCAAAAAACAAAAAAAAAAAAAATGTGAATACTTATTAGGTTAAGGATGCAATGAGAACCTACAAGTAAGTTGGTTACTTAATATTTTTATACTCACCCCTTTTCCGTTTCTTTTCTCAGGTGTTCGCATGCTAGCATACGAGGTGGAGGAGCATTCCAGAGCTGCATGGTCACAAAAGTGGTAATTCTAGAGCGTTCATCCGTTTTAGTATTTCATTTTGTTATTGTATCACAAACTCATTTTCTCCTTTGTAATAAATTTGAACAACTTGTAATGAAATTAGTTTTGTATTTAATTGAGGTGTTATTTGTTCGTGAGGGTTAAACCTCTGGTTCGCTATTCAACTTATTATAGTTTTAAAAGGTTGCGAAAATTATTGTTGTGTATATTTTTTTCGAAAAAGAAAAAGGGTATGATAGTTGAATTGTTCATATAACTAAACCAAATTTAACACCTGTCTTGAGAAATTGTTCGGTTGAGCTAAAACAGTGTGGCATGACAAATTTGAACGAAAGAGAAATTACACCAGCCATTTGAATTTGTATCTAGTAGTTATTAAGAAGTGTATGGATTTTCAAATTTATGGTTATTAAAAAGGGTCATTATGGTATTCATAACTTTTAGTCACTCCCTCCTTAGTAACCAATAGTTTGAATCTGTATCTAATAGTTATTAGGAAGTGCACGGATTTCTTAATTTATGGTTATTAAAAAGTGTCATTATGGTATTCATAACTTTTAGTCACTCCCCCTTCCTTCTAGTAACGAGCGGTTTGAATTTGTATCTAGTAGTTATTAGGAAGTGCACGGATTTTTTAAGTTATGGTTAGTAAAAAGCGTCATTATAGCATTGTTGTTGAATAATTTTTAGTAGGTCACTCCCGACCTTTTGGGTGCTTGAATCATTAATAACGGGTCCGACGAATGACCTAATTTTTCACGCAAACCATGAACATTGCTTCCCCCAAAGTATGGTTTTGGAGTGCAACAAAGGTCCCATCACCTTTAGTTTTTCTTTCACAAAATAATCGTTAACAATTTATAGCATACTACAAAACTCAAACCCTTCCTACAAACCATGTTTCATCCTTCCATTTATTCAAATTTATAAATTTGTTTAGGGTTTATACATAGTTAGGTCGTAGTTAACCATTTTTGAGTCAAAGTTACTGTACACTTTTTCTGATTCAATCATATTCCAATCGTTTAAGTTTGAACCGAGATTTTTTTTGTAAATTAAAGAGGGTTATCTTCATTGTTAGAGATTCATTAAAGTAAGTGACTTTTTTATTGGATAGCCTCATATAGCTAGATTAAATGGATTGGTTGTACATAAATGCATTGTGTGTTGGAGTGGCTCGGCTACACTAACCGAGTGCTAAGTCCTATTGGTTGATGTAAAGCCTATCAAAACTCCCTTACATGTAACTTGGAGAATTTATATAATATTTTGTCATGACGATCATATTTGGAGTGATTCTATTTTACTGATCCGATGTCAATTCTTATCAATTAGAGTAAAGTCTACTAAGATTTTTTGCCATACAAAATTTAAGTCCTACCGTTCCACAGTACATATTTAACTCCAACCGTCTTAACAGGGTTACTTATTCAGTATTTTAATACTCAATCTTCTAAAAAACACGTTTTAGATAAAAGGAAAAAACATAAGGGGGTGATGAACACATTATTTCAAATGTTTGTGATTTTTATTTCTAGGAGTGGAGCAATGAAACTATTTCAAATTTTGTATGTATTATATGCTTTTTTTTTATAGTATTTTTAAGGGATCTCAAACAAACTTTTGATTATTCTTTCTCGATTATACACCATTTTGTTTTCTTTTTGAGTTTTTTAATTTATAACAAATATGCATTTTGTGGTAGTAGCAGTCAAAGATTGTTAGACCCAACATCAGTTAGAGAGAGGAATGAAACATTTCTTACAAAGATGTGAAAACTTCTCCCAGCAAATGCTTTTTAAAATCATGAGGTTGACGAAGATACGTAGAAAGCTAAAGAGGACAATATTTGTTAGCGGTGGGTTTAGGCTGTTACGGATGGTATTAGAGCCAGACATTGAGTAGAGTGCCAACAAGGATGCTGACCCCTAGCCAGTGAGATCCCACATTAGTTGGAGAGGGGATGAAACATTCTTAACCCTGTGAAACTTCTCTCTAACATAAATATTTTAAAACCATAAAGTTGATGGTCATAAGCAACTTGATACAATAGAAAATATTTGCCAACCGCCCACCTAGACATTGCAATTGCAATCCTAGTCAACCTAGTTCTAAAAAAAGTATGGTTGTTACATTTTCTCCCAACCAAAAAGAACAATTTTCATCCTATACGGTAAAAGATTATTTTGAGAAATGTAAAATTCACAAATATATATATACCAAGAATTGGAGGAGGTCCGAACTATCCATGTTTCTATGCATATAACTATACACCTCTCAAGCTAAAAATATATAATTTAACACAAACGATATAAGATTTAACACGCTATTATTCTTTTTAAAGTTTCCAGACCAATAAATACACAGATATCAATAAGCTCAGAAACTAAATTCGTAATTTAACTCTATCATAACTACCTTACTCCTACGAGCCCTACAAACTTCAAGTTATGGTTCGTACCCCTCCGAGCCCTACAAATTTAGGGTTATGGTTCATACCCCTAAAAGCCCTACAAACTTAGGGTAATGGTCCACACAAAAAAATTCCCCAACTACAAGTATGTGCATGTTTTAGGAGGTGGGTAAAGAAAGAGAAGTCATAAAGTGGGTGGAGATAGGTGTATATTGGGAAGTTATCTAAGGTTTTTAATGATACTTCATAGTTGATATGACAGCACAAGGATCGTATATATAAAGAGAGAGAGAGAGAGGGGTGATTTAGATATGGCTTGAATTGACCTCTCCAACACACTTTGATCATCACAGCAGAAGGGCAGATATTAGAGTGAGAATGGTACAAACACACATCTCATTATTGCACAATTAAAGACTCTCTAAACCCTAACTGATTCACCTCTTTTCTTCCTCTTCTTTATTGCTTCTATACTCATTCACTTCTTGTCCCCATCCTTTTCTTTCTCAATAATGTCCTCCTACCTAAGCTCTATTCTTCCCTTAGATCCGAAATCGATCAAATTGAAAACTAGAGTTCGAGTTTGAGGAACCATTTACGAAAAGATAGGTTTTACTGTAATTGCATGTGATTGTATTTTCTGATCTTTTACTGAGTTTACTTAATGTGAGATTTCACATCGGTTGGAGAGGGAAACAAAACATTTTTTTTATAAGGGTGTGGAAACCTCTGTCTAGCAAACGCGTTTTTAAACCTTAAGGCGAAGCTCAGAAGAGAAAGCCAAAAAGAAGACAATATTTACTAACGGTGGGCTTGGGCTGAAATAGTATCAAATCAAGACATCGGGCGGTGTGCAAGCGAGGACCCTAAGGCCCAAAAGGGGTGGACATTAAGCGGTGTGCCAACGAGGGCGCTGAACCTCGAAGGGAGTGGACAATGGAAGGTGTGCTAGCGAGGGCGCTAGGCCCTAAAGGGTGATGGACATCGGACAGTGTGCCAGCGAGGACAATGGGCCCCGAGGGAGGTGCATTGTGAGATCTCACATTGGTTGGAGAAGGGAAGAAACATTCTTTATAAGGGCGTGTAAACCTCTCACAAGCAGACATGTTTTAAAGCTTTGAGGGGAATCTCGAAAGGAAAAAAACCAAAGAGACAATATCTACCCGCGATGGGCTTGAGGTGTTACACTCAAACTATGTTTTCTATACTTTTTTTCAAATAAAGATAAGACATTCATATACGACGTCGCTATCGAAGCCATGAAAATAAAATCAAGATAGTGGTATTTTTCATTTAAATGGTAACTCTTAGGTTATATGCCATTCTTTTAAATTGTTGTCGTTTTAGTTAAGAACAAGGTTAAACATATGAATGAAAAGAGATGTTAAAGTGTAATTTATATTTGGTTATGGGGGGGAAGGGTTGGAGGGTGACATAAATACACAACAGATTAGTACTATTCGTGGACAGTGCAACAGTGAAAGGAATGGGCTGTGGAAGGAGAAAGAAATGCGAAATGAGAAACAAATAAATCTTATTGTAAGACATTTTCAGAAGGGCACTGATTCCCACGTGCTAACTGTGTGTATGCACATGCCAATGTGTAATAATATTTCTCAATTTTGTACCCTCTCTCATTTAAACCTTTTAAACATTATTACATCAAATCATACATTCATAATCGAGCTCGTTGGAGTAGAAATCCGTTAAAACTTTGAATAAAAAACAGATTTAAAATGAGTATGTCGATGATTGAGAAGGACTGTAAAAATATTCGAGATTCAAACTTTGAAGGAAGTGATTTAGGGTTCGATTAGTAGAAACAGAAAACTAAGGCTTCAAATGAGCATGTAACAACTCAAGCCCATCGCTAATATTGAACGTTTTGTCTCGTTACCTATCACCCTTAGCTTTACGGTTTTAAAACGCGTAGATTAGAGAGATCTTTTCACACTCTTATTAGAAATGTTTCATTCGTTTCCCTCTTCAACTGATGTGGGCTCTCACAAATCCACCCCCCTTATAAGCCCAGTATCATAACTGACAATTGTCTAGTGTCAAGCTCACCACTAGCAGATAATGTCCACTTTGATCCGTTACATATCGTCATCAGCCACATGATTTTAAAACACGTCTACTAGGGAGATGTTTTCACACCCTTATTAGAAATGTTTCGTTCGTTCCACTCTTCAATTGATGTGGGATCTCACAATTTACCTCCGTCATCAGCCCAGCATCCTAACTAGCACACCACCTAATGTCTTGTTCTAATACCATTTACAAGAACTTAACCTCACCGCTGGCAGATAATGTCCACTTTAGCCCATTATGTATCATCGTCACCTCACGCTAGCAGCCTCACAATTTTATAAGTAATGTCTCTTTTCTCTCTCCAACCGATTAAGGATCTCACCGAAAAGGATCATAAGAATGGTCAAGATTCAAATTTTAAAATAAAAGGTTTAGGATTTGATTAAAAGAGAATAGTGGGGAGGTCTCCCTCATTCCTTTTGCCTTTTCAACCTTCAACCTCTGTGACTGTCATTCAAAATATTCATCTCTTTCTCCCTCCTCTTTTTTTCTTCCTCTCTCTCTCCTACTGTTTGGAACTGAAGTTAGACAGTGACCCATATTAGAAATGTGTATATATATATATATATATATGTAAATGTATATATAGATATACATGTGTATACATATGTGTATATATATATATATACATATGTATTTACATTTAATATTCATATTTATAAAATAATATATGCAATACAAAAAGACGGTTAATTTTACATATGACGATTCTACTCTTTTGCTCAAACCCCTTAAAAATCCTCCTCTTGAGCAAATACAAAACCCCTATGGTCTTTCTTGATGATCTTGAACAAACACAAAACTCCGAAAAAAAATTGTCTCCAAGTCTAGTCACCTTCTTTTATTTATTTATTTATTTATATGAAAAATAAATAAATAAATAAGATTTGATCATTGTGAAACTATATTCTAAATAGTATAAATTCGTACTCTAAATTTTGTTAGATCAGAAGGGTTACGAGTTTTGAACAAAATAGTGACTGAACTTGAAAGATTTTAGTAATCAATTTATTGTCTGTGGGAGATCTGGATCGAACATGTGATCTATTATGGAAAAGAGAAGGTGGGTACGATTTAAGAAATTTGAAGTGAGTTGAAAGATGACTATATGAAGAGATGCTCAACCATTCATTATATTAATTCGATCTAACTAAATCACTAATTTAAAAAAGAAATTAAATTGATAATTTAAGCCCATATAAAATTAAAATTAAATGATTTTTTTTTTTTTTTTGTGTTGGAGGAGACAAGCGTGGGGGCTGTCTTGTCATATCAGTGTACTGTCTCTTCTCTCTTTGACTCTGTCCTGTCTCTTCGTGTAACTTTTTATTTTTATTTTATTTTCTTGATTTTCATGATATTATTAGGCATTTTTTTAATAATATGTATGAAAAAATGAGAAGGATGTAGGGTAAATTATGGGGTATGGGAGGCTGTTTTGGAATTGAGGAGAAAAATAAACATATGGGCTATTGTTATTCATTCGTCTTAGCCCACTATTCTATCTTTTGGGTTAGGATAACAAAACAAAAGCCTTCAACACTTCAAATAATATTGAAAGCCTTATGACCTTATTTTTTTATTTTAAAAATAAGACACGACTTTGTGTTCAAAATAATTTTGAGAACATTTTACTTTAAAATTTTCTAGGGACTTGCATAATTCATAAACATTGGAAACGTGGTAAAAATATCATTGAAATATAGGTAAAAGACATGGTTGCAAAGTTTAAGGATCCTACCTATAGAACTATATCATAATGGTGAAAATTATATGTCAATGACTTTATTCTATGGTCACCTCACTTGATGCTGTCATTAGTACACAAGTGTTGTGGAGTGGCATGCGGTTTGGGTGGCGTGTGCTAGAGCATGTTGTGGGTGTCTGTTGAGTCGCCTGAGTTTTTGAACTTGTGATTCGATTTTGAGCCTACAATATAGGTAGGTGGGTCAGTAAAGCTGAGATTCCAACTCGAGTTTAAATTTTGAGTATGAGAGACGCATGTCAGACTAACTTTTCATCCGATTTATCCTTCCTCCAAACTTATTTATCCTCTACCATTTTTCACTCTTACTCTTTTTTTTTTTCTTTTTTTTTTCTTTTTTATATTGTTGCTTATTCTCTTTTTTTAGACTGAAATCCTAATGGGATCCCCTGCAACATATAAACCAAATCACTTTTTTCTCTTTGAGCGAAAATTGTGAAGATTGCAAAGAAATTTGGGACGTTTTGAAAAGGGAAAGAAAAATTGGGGATTGATTTATAGTAACAGTCTCTTCAAGCGATAATTTTTTCTTACTAATAAGATTGGATCGACGTAAAGTTGAGAGAACAAATTGAAACGTTCTAGAGAGATGGGTGATTCACTTTTACATGAAAGAATGGCAACTAAGGTTTGGGAGGGACTTAGTGATTTGAGGAAAAGATTAGAGCGTTGTGATATATAGGGGAAAGTAGGAGTTGCGATTTTTAAATTTTTTTATTTTTATTTTTTATAAATGGTTGTTATAGCATACCCATCTAAAAGAAACTTGACGAGCTTTATTATTTGGATGGAAGAATGTGTCGAGGGTTTAGACAATGCACGGTAAGACATTGTTCAAATGGTCTCCGGAATGTCAGGGGACATAACAACAATGAGGTAATTAGGGTTGTAGTGGTGGATTTGAGCACCAAGCTAAACCTCACCATGAGATGCAGTCCAATTTAACAAAATGAAGGTCTTGGAGCCCAAACTCTTTTGTGAAGCTTGAGATGATAAGACTTTGAAGAACATTATTTTTTACCTTAAACAATACTTTTGAGCTATAAATATCGTGACAGAAGAAGCAAAGATCATGTTCGCAATGATGCATCTAGCTGATGATGCAAAATTGTTGTGGAGATCCAAGTTCATGTATATTTGGAATAGTTGATGTAAAGTAGAAACTTGAGAGAGCTTAAAACAAGAATTCCACTTGATTTTTTTTTAGTAAATGTTGAAATAGTAGCAAAAGTTAAAATAGTTTTCTAGGCTTACATTAGATATTCATGATATGAACGAGAAATATAAGGTTTTTCAATTTTTCGAAGGGCTGAAGTTGTGGGCAAAGACCAAAATTTAGGAATACAATGTTCAAGAGCTTTTTATGACTTATGCTACAACGGAACGATTGTCAATAGAAATTAATGATTCAGCTCCCCTAACACTTGAAGACACTTGAAGCTAGAAGAGAGGATAGTGAATCCTCCCAATAGAGAGGTTGAACTTTATGGTGGAGGCCTCCCAACTTAAAAAAAGCTACCGTTGAATTTGGGAGGGGCCACCAAAAACCTAAGTTCCCACAAAAGGTGGCCGTTTATGTGTTCCAAGCCAAATTTGGAACGAATTCAAGAGTCAAGTATGAGACTGCCAAAGTTGAAACATAGCTGGTTGAAATTGTTCAAAAGTCTTGCATGGGAATGAGACAATGAAATGGGGTCTTATGTATGTCATTTTCTAGGTTATCTATAGAGCGGCCGTGAATACTATTTTCAACTTTGGAGCCATTCACAACTTCATAACGAAAACTGAAGTAAATTGCTTAAATATCCTCTAGCATCAAGACATAGGAAGGATGAAATTCATCAATTCGGTAATCCTACATTTTTTAAGAGTTGCAAAGAAAACTCCGATCAAGATGGAAACTTGGACTAGATGAACCAAATTTGTGATTGTCAAAATGGATAACTTCAACACTGCGTTAGGGATGGATTTTCTGCTCGAACGCAAAGTCATTCTCATGCTCCTAGTGAAATGCTTAATAGAAACAGGGTCTAACCCCACCATCATTCAAACTACACAACCGTCACCAAAATGGGTGAAGATGATGTCGACAATACAATTGAGAAGAGATCTTACTAATAATGGACTATGCTCATTGCCATTGTTATGGTTGAAGAAGAGAGCTCGAGTAAACTAACTCTAACATAACAATCGTGGTCATTAGGGGAACACCACGACGCAAGGCCAAAAGGTCAAACTAAGAATTTGACAAACCGAGAAGATACGAAAAGTTGAAAAATCGAGAAGAATTCCACCGCGAAGGAAGTAAAAAAGACTCGGGTTGAGAAAATACGAAGAGTTGACGGGCCAAGAAGTAATTTTCAACAATTCTTGGTAGATTGGAAGAGACTCCTTAATGTTGAGGTCAGACATGTCAAGAAACCTGAAGTCAGTTTCATCTTGCATTCATGAGTTCACAAAGAGTCAATTGAACGAGATGTTACCCAATTGAGTGAGAGAAGTGTCACGATCATATTTGTCTAAGGCATTTTTCCTATGGTTGTGTGTCAGATGTTCCAGTCATACTTGTCTAGGGCGTGTTGCCTATAGTAGCATCCCGTTCCAAACTCCTTTTTCTTTTGTTTTCATGTTTGTTAGGTTTTAAACCGCACCAAATTGTGATAAATTTTTTATTGATAGCCTTTGAAACATAGCCCTAATGTGTTACTTTTATTCCAACAACTATAAATTCATCAACTTATTCAACCAAAAATTACTTTCCCCACACTAAATTTTAAATTTGTGTCAATTTTAACCAACCTATTTAAAGTAAACAATATCCTAAATTATAGCTCAAACAAAACAAAAACTATTCTATTAGCCAAGAACATTTAACTCAATCATCTATATAAACATGTGTTTGAGAATTAAAAAGTCGAATTACAAAGACAAAAGGTTCTGTAAAACTAGCCAAACCGAGACCTTTGTAATTCCTATTCGCTAAACGATGGCTCAGAAAGGCTTATTTCCCTTCCTTTTCTTCTTCATTCTCCTTGTCACGACCACGGGTACCCTTTATTCCTTTTCTTCCTATTATTGTCTTTTTTAAACACGAATCGAGTTAGATCTTATTCATTGTGCATGGTGTTTTAGGTTGTTTGGGTAGAACGAAATTGGTAGAACAGCCAAGCAGAAGAGCCGTGGAGGAGACGAACCTTGCAGTCCGTGGCTGGACACCACATGGTGAGAATGCGTTTTTGGTGAAAGATTATGCACCGCAAACAAAGAGATCTCCCATCCATAACAAATAATGTGTGGAATTTAATATAATGAACAATATTTGAAGTGTATTGGGATTATTGATTCATAATCTGTGTATATGTTCTTTATGTTCATACATATCAGAAACATTTGATGAACGTAAACAAAACAAAGATTTGGGATTCAAAATAAGATCTGGGTTTTAGCAAATAAATATATATAATATGAAAAGAATGGTTATTGAATCTTGTTTAAATTATATAAAATTTTCAACAACTATATAGTTTAAATCTACGTTAACCAACATTTTAGAGATACAGACTTCACAACTTAACACTACACCAACAGTGTCGTACATGGTCTGAACGGTCATACGGTGTCGTACATGGTCTGAACGGTCATACGGTGTCGTACATGGTCTGAACGGTCATACGGTGTCGTGCATGGTCTGAACGGTCATACGGTGTCGTGCATGGTCTGAACGGTCATACGGTGTCGTGCATGGTCTGAACGGTCATACGGTGTCGTGCATGGTCTGAACGGCCATACGGTGTGTCATGCATGGTCTGAACGGCCATACGGTGTCGTGCATTGTTCGTCCGGTGTCCGATTGACACCAAATTTGGTGAGTATTCATATTTCATATGGACGGACTTAACTCCCGAATCGCATGCCCAAATTCCCTCTGGAACCCCGACTTTTGAAGTTAAGGCCCGGGGCCATACTTGGCCTTTCAACAAGCCTATCTTTGCCCCTCTTGTCTATTCGATGTTTCTATGATGCTTATGTCTCAACTTGTCTTCAATGTCCACTTCGTGTGGTATGTAAGATGATGCACCATTCTCCTTGGTCGCATCATGACACTCGTCTAGGCCCTCGTCTAAGCCTCGTGTGGCCGGATGGGCGACACTTGATGGTCGCCGCTTCTCTTGTCGCAACGTGAGGGTCACAACCTACTCTCTTTGTTGAACATTTTGGAGATTGAAAAATGATTAACATTATTTAATGCATCATCGATCAAATTAACGTTCATTCTCTTTCTGTCGAAAGAAGATATATTTCTAGCCTTTCAGTAAATAATGATAAAGTGAGACAAAAATTTTATGGTCCGGATCTCTCAAACCGATTCTGATTCTTCCAATCTTTCATTATTTAGTTGATTTTTCTCAAAAACAAAACTTTGTGACTTCCTCGTTGAAATAGATTGTGATAGCGAAAAAGCTTTCAACGCTGCCCGACGCCTCGA
Organism: Cucurbita moschata; assembly: GCF_002738365.1. Taxonomy (NCBI): domain Eukaryota; kingdom Viridiplantae; phylum Streptophyta; class Magnoliopsida; order Cucurbitales; family Cucurbitaceae; genus Cucurbita; species Cucurbita moschata. The sequence goes on along the minus strand of NW_019268614.1, from coordinate 286,273 downwards.
TAATTTCCACAAGCACAAATCCCGCTTTAAATCAGGTGTTCTTCTCTTTCTTCTCGTTGAAATAGTAGTAGTTAAATAAAACAAAATGAATGGTATTGAAAAATAGTGATCTCTTCCTTCTCTTCGGGCTCAATTGCAATGATTTGATAAACGGCTTATTGAAATAGATGTAAATTAACAATACCTCAGAACCGTATAGACCGGTCCAATTTCGTTAGGGTCCATTTACTATAGAAGTTTTCAGAGAATTCACTAGAGAAATATTTCGGATAAAAAATGTTTGTTCTCGCCTATCCAAATTAATCCTCCATACTTTTCAATTGAATAATTATTTTGGAAAAATAGCATTAACAAAATGCTTTTTGGATAATGTTTTTCATTAAGAAGTTAGTGGATGCATCTTACAATAGATACAAAAAAAAAAAAAAAAAAAAGTGACAAATTACAATAATACCCTTAAAGAGAGTGAAAGTGAAAGTAATAGTGATAAAGAGAGGGCCAACCATAAGCCTGTGTTCACGCAAGGTGGTTTGACCTTCTCGCAATTATACATGTCTACCCATATGGAACCATCTATCTCAAAGTTAATAATGATGAAAACTTGATGGTGAACGGGAAGAGGGGGGGGAAGAGGGGAAGTCGTATATATTGAAGAGATTGTGATGCAAGACGTCACGACTCGGGGTGACTGGGGTCGGGGTAAGAATAATTGGTTAAAATTTGAAAGGAATGTACATGACTAAAATTGAAGGTAAGAAGGTGGAAGACGAGACTGGGACATGCATTGAATTATTAATTGCAAACAAACTTTGAAGTGTGCAGTAGTTGGGAATCGAAGCCACGCCTGACCGAGGTAGCCTAGCTAGACTATGCTTGAGCCAACTCACATAGTTGTGCACGTGCATGAGTTACATGAAAAGCGTGTGAAGTTCCTACCAGAGAAATTTCTTAGAATTTAGAGCATTAAGCAAGCTCAAAAAGACATGCACGCTTAAGTAAGTAGTCATTCAGACATTCTTTGAGTAATGCGTGTAGGACCACTAGGACATGGTAGCATGCGAGAATAAACTTGCTTCAGATAATTAGATTATGCGAATTTAAAAGGAAATTTGAATGAGAGTACAATGTTTGTTATGAAAAATTATAAAATATTTAAGATGAGATTTTTAAGATGCAAATCCTTGGAGAATTGAACATTGTGATTTGTTCTCTGGGCGATTGATTGATGTTATCTCCTAGTTGAGATTGCATGTATGTTTTGTTAAGGATTTCACTCATATTGAGCATGTATGTATGCTTATAGAATGATCTCTTTATGCTATGTAATTGATATTGCATGTATGTTTTGTTAAGGATTTCACTCATATTGAGCATGTATGTATGCTTATAGAATGATCTCTTTATGCTATGTAATTGATAGTATTATCCTCCTATTTAAAGCATGTGTAAAAGCATCAAATTAAGAATATGGTGCTAAAGTAAGAACCGTTTCACAATGATCTATGTCAAAATATTTCAAGTAGATTGAGCACATTAGGATCGTGAATAGCGATTAATGGTATAGATCCTATGTAAGGATCGAGACTCAATGACTCTAAATGGACAAACAAGATTTTCACTCTAAATGGACAAACAAGATTTTCGCGAAAACAAATAGAATTTAAAACATAAAATGTACATCATGTTTACATTATATCAAAATAAAGTTTATACATAAGTATTTAGAACACAACAGAAGGTTAAAACACAAAACATTTAAAACAAAAGGGTTGAAGAAGACGTGTGAGGCATGTCTATGACACCTGCTCTAGAGTCCACTCCCAACCTCGATCAACTCCTTGTATACATGAAAAACATGAGAAACATGGAATGAGTACAAAGACTTAGTAAGTAGCCTACTTGTAGGCTCTTAATCGTGTCTTTGATATGCTAGGGTACCACGCTATTTTTTTTTCTTGTTGTAAGTACTTAGACCCTTTAGCTCTATTATTTACTTGTGGGTTCTTATCATGATCTATCTTGAGGACCTTGTTTCTTAGATCCTCAAACCTTGATTCTAAAATAAAGTCCTTAGTACAATGGTTCTTAGTTCTTGGTTCTTGTTCTTAGAACTTGGATCTTGATCCTTTCAGAATTTAGTGCAACTTATTGCTAGTTTGAATTAGTTAAGATATTCATAATCAGTTAATATTTGGAGGATGTATTAGTTATGAAATATATCTTCGATATTCGTAATCAGTTAATATCTTTCCTTTGTGACATGATTAGTAGTATATTTTATTTTATTTTCAAGATTTTGTTAGTTTACATTTTTCTTGTAGGTATTAGTTGGTAGCTTGTATCCTATTGAAATGTTGTGAATATCAATGAAGATTGAACCTTCGATCCCAATTTTATTTCTCATTCTTAACTTTGTTTCGTATCCTTGAGTAATAACATTTTCAGATCTATTCACACTTTTGAGTGGTAGATATTGTGTCTGTTGGTATCAGAGCTAAGTTGGTAACCAAGGGTTTAATATTATTACTCAACTAGATGAATGGTGGAAGTGATCCTATGGGTATAGCTATGGAAAAGCTGGTTGGCAATAATTATAATTATTGAAAGTTATGTATGGAAGCTTATCTACAGGGGCAAGATTTGTGGGATTTAATAATTAAAGGTGATGACACAGAAATTCCAGCCGATACTCCATAGGATGCTGAATTACGCTGAAAATGGAAGATCAAATGTGGAAAAGCTTTATTTACCTTGCGAACTTTGATTAGTAAGGAATATATTGATGATGTTCGTGATTTAAAGTCACCAAAGCTAGTGTGGGAAACACTTCAAAAGTTGTTCCCTAAGAAAAATACCGCTCGATTGCAATTTCTAGAGAATGAACTAGCTATGGTAACTCAAGGTAATTTTTCTGTTGAAGAATATTTTTTGAAAGTGAAAAATCTGTGTTCTGAAATTTCAGAATTAGAAGTTGAGGAGCTAGTGAGTGATGCTCGATTACAGCGTTATCTTATTCGTAGATTATGAAAAGACTTTATGCCCTTTGTTTCCTCAATACAAGGGTGGGAAAATCAACCTACAGTTATTGAATTGGAGAATCTGCTTTCATATCAGGAAGTTTTGATTAAGCAAATGACGAGCAGCAATGAGCTTTCCCCAAAGTCAAAAGATGTGTTGTATGTCAAAGACCAAAGGAGACAAAATTTTCATTCAAAGCCTCATCAAGCAATGGGAATCAATTCAGAAGTGAGGAATCGTGAAATAAGCCATATAAAGCTTGTTACAGGTGTGGAAAACTTGGCCATTTTAAACGAGATTGTCGGGTGAAAGTGGTGTGTCATCGTTGCGGAAAGCCATACCATATTTAAGCCAAATTGCCTAGTCAAAATGTAGGAATTAGAAGCAAATGTTGTACATGAAAGTAAAAGTTCTTCAGATCCAATTTGGGAACACTGCTTAACCACTGAGGTTTTTGACCAGCCAACAAATGTGACTTTAGCTATACATCAAGAGGATGTCTCTGCAAATGCTCATGCCTTTATAAACTACAATGAAGAATGGATTGTTGATTCTGGTTGTTCTCATCATGCAACTGGAAACGAAACTCTTCTATTAGATGTTCATCTACATTGTCATAAGAAGGTCATTGAAGAAAAAGGGAATGTTCTACTCAAGGACGTTTATCATGTTCTTGGTTTGAAGAAAAACCTTGCTTCTATATCACAAATAATAGATTCAGGAAGGTGTGTTCTTTTTGGTCCTAAAGATGTTCAAATACTTTCTAATGTGAACATGTTGCTGCTGATATCCTGTTTTGTGGAAAAAGAAAAGAATCTTTGTATGTTTTATCAGCTAGTGATGAATATATCAAGAAAGTTGGTTATAATACAAGCTCAACTCTTTGGCATGCTCGTTTGGGTCATGTGGTTTTTCAGTTGTTGCAGAAAATATCCAAAAAATAACTCCTTGATGGTGTCCCTATCTTTAAAGATATTCAACATGATGAGATTTGTCCAGGTTGCCAATATGGCGAGTCTCATCGTCTTCCTTTCACAATCTCAAAGAGTAGAGCTTCAATAGTATTGGAATTGATTCATTCTGATCTTTTGGGACCGATGCGAACAGCAAGCTATACCGACCTTCATTACGTGATGGTGTTTGTAGACGATTTCTCTTGCTTCAGTTGGGTATACTTCTTAGAACACAAAAGTGAAGCTTTTTCAAAGTTTATTCAGTTAGCTCATCTTACATCAGTTTGCTTGTCTTGGTTGCATGCGAAGAATCTTCCAAGAGAGTAATGGGCACCAGCTTTTCAAATAGCTTGCCATGTTGTAAATCGGCTGCCTCCATGGGCAGGGACAGAATCATCACCATTCGAGTTGATTTATCATCGTAAACCCAATGTGAGTTATTTTCGTATGTTTGGGTCTATTTGTTATGTTCATGTACTGAAACATAATCGAACTAAACTTGACCCAAATGCCAAGGAATGCATTTTTGTTGGCTATGATACTCATAGAAAGGGTTGGAAGTATATGGATTTGGAAACAAAGATGGTTATTGTGTCCCGTGATGTGGTGTTTCATGAAATTTCAAGTTACAAAGACGATGCAGATGGCAGCAAAAGTACAATTAATGTTGCACTTTTTCCTGATGATTCTACGTTATGGAGAAAAGATTTTTCAATTGCGACAAACATTCAAGTTGAAGAGAATAAATAAGCCACCGCAAATATTAAAGTTGCCACAAGAAAAAATCCTCAAAGACAGAAAAAGTTACCAGGTAAGTTGTCTGATTTTGTAGTTGACATTAATCAATTTTCTTTCTGTCTTGTTTTTTTATGGAAGATACAAGTGAAAATGAGCTGAAGTTGTACAGTGAAGCTAAAGGAATTTCAAAATGGGAAAATGCAATGATGGAAGAAATTTCAGCACTTCAAAAAAATGACACTTGCGAGCTTGTTCCAAAGCCTCAAGATGCCGATTTAATTACTTGTAAGTGGGTTTACAAGGTAAAGAAAAAAGCGGATGGTAGAATTGATAGACACAAAGCTCATCTTATTGCTCGTGGGTTCCCTCAGCAATATGGTTGAGACTATGATGAGACTTTTAGTCCGATCGTAAGGATGGTAACATTACAAACAATCATCTCTTTAGCTGCTAGTAAAAGCTGGAAATTATGGCAGCTTGATGTGCAAAATGCTTTCCTTTACAGAGAGTTGGATCGTGATATTTTTATGAAGTAGCCGCAAGGATTTACCTCTAAGGAATATCCTGATTATGTCTGCAGACTTAAGAAGGCATTGTACAGACTCAAACAAGCTCCTCGTGCTTTGTTTGGTAAGATTGCTCAATATCTTAATTTTTGTGGTTTTAAGTCTTCATGTGCTGATCCGAGCTTATTTGTTAAGAAAACAACAACTTGATGCACCTTGCTCTTACTTTATGTTGATGTCATGATTATTACTGGTGATGATATTGTTGAAATCAGTAGTCTCCAAGATACCTTGTCTGTTCGTTTTGAAATGAAAAGATTAGTTGAAGCTGATTGTTTTTTGGGTTTGGAAATTAAGAAATGTAATGATGGTTATTTTCTCTCTAAAAAACGATATGCATCAAGTTTATTGCCGTGGTTTCGTATGGAGAATTCAAGAGGAAAAACTACTCCTATGGAACCAAATCTCAAATTAGCTAGAAATGAAAGGAAGTCATTAGTAGATGCTACATTCTTTAGTCAACTTGATGGTAGTTTATTCTATTTAACTATCATAAGGCCAGACATTGCTTTTTCAGTAGGAGTTGTGTCTCAATTCATGGATCAATCACATGAGACTCACTTAATTGCAGCAAAAAGGATTCTATGTTACATCAAGGGCACTCTAAATTATGAATTAATGTATGAGAAATCAAAGTCATTTTTATTGAGTGGTTTTGTGGATGCTGATTGAGCTAGTGACGTGAACGACAAACGCTCCACAGTAGTTTTTGTTTTACAGCAAGCTCTACTGCAATTTCATGGTGCAGTAAAAAGCAAAGCACCGTTGCTGTGTCAAGTTGTGAAGCAGAATATGTAGCTGCTACAATGGCTACTCAGTAATGTTTGTGGCTTAGGAGGCTTATTCAAGTAATGGTGACTATTCTAAGTCAGCCAATTCAAATTAATTGTGATAATGAAAGTGCAATAAAACTTGCTGAAAATCCAGTGTTTCATGCTCGTTTGAAACATATTGAAACTCATTATTATTTTGTTCGAGAGAAAGTGTTATCGCAGGATGTTGAATTGCAGAAAATACATACTAATGAGCAAGTTGCAGACATATTTGCTAAGACACTTGCTAAAGTGAAGTTTGAAGTTTTTCGTAAGGCTCTCGGAGTTATGGAGAAATAAGCTTGCACTAAGGGAGACTGTCAGAATTTAGTGCAACTTATTGCTAGTTTGAATTAGTCAGATATTCGTAATCAGTTAATATTTTCAGATCTATTCACACTTTTGAATGGTAGATATTGTGTCAGATCCATGTTCTAGTACTTAATTTTTGTCTTTTTCTTGGTACTTTCTAGTTTCTTCTTCTGTTCTTGGTTCGTTAACCAAGATACCCCCTAGGATTTACAATATTAATCATGAACCTGACAACTTATGTTTGAGGCTTCATGCGTTCCAAGTGACATAGTCTAAACCCGCATCTAGGGATTACCCTGTGATACGGTCTGAAAATCTATGCCCAAGGCTATATGCGTTCGAAGCGGCGTAGTTTGAAAACCTATATCCAAGGCTTCTTACGTTCCAAGTGAATTAGTCTAATCCTGCATCTAGAGTTTATCTTGTGATACAGCCTAAATACCTATGCCCAAGGTTTCATACATTTCAAGCGGCATAGTTTGAATACCTACGCTTAAGGCTACATACATTCCAAGCAGTGTAGTAGAAGTCATGAGCATGCTGTACCGTGGGAGGTCTCAGGAGGTTCTTGATTCGTGGCTAAGATAACTTACTCTCTTCTTGTTCCATCATGGCTCTAGATTACTTCCCATGAAAAACCAAAAAGCTCATGTAGTCAATGCAAACATAAACATGACATCCTGCAAATCTTAAGGTACCCATAACATGGTGTAGGGCATCTCATCTAGGTGAGGAAAATATGAGGTCAAACATGACATCCAACTAAGAAAAACATGATGTAGAGCATCCCACCTAGAAGAGGAAAACATGGGCCTATGAAAGCACCCTGTGGTAGGAGATCATGGGTAACATTGGACATGATTTGTGTTTACCTAGCATTCTTGAGTTTCTGAGACTGAGGACCTTGGTCCCTTATCCTTGAGTGATACTTAACATTCTTCTTACCTTGGTAGTTGTAGAGCTTGTGTGGTATTATTCTTGGTTCTCAATCTTGTAAGTCTTTTAGGTTCATAATTCTTTGAGACATAAGTTAAAACATACCTTCATAAAAATATGAACCCTAGCAAGCATGAGTTATTTTAGAAAGTCATAGAATCATAATGAATTATATAAAGGATTCTAGAAGAGTCCTTAGTCTTGAGATGTTTACTTTAGGTGTTTCTTGCGTCTAAACATGGTTTAGGTTTCAAACTTGCTCCAATCAACTTGAAATCTCAAACATACTTTCATTTATTTAAGAATAGGCCTTTTAAAAATTAATACGCCATTTGGAGCGCATATAAATCTTGAAATATCATAAATAGTCTTAGGGACATTTGGGTCATTTTAACCTTAATTCTTTGCTTTTCTATTTAATGTGTTCCAATGGCTTTCAAACTTCAAAACATTATCAATTATCATAAAATAAGATCTACTATAGAGTTTCATAGCATTTGAAGGTCATGTAGGTCATAAACCGAAGGTAAATTACCATAAGGGCATTATGGTCATTTTACACTGTTTCTTGGTTTACTTAGCCTTATCCAATGACAACAAAATTTCATATATAACCTCAACGTACCATAATATGCTTAACATTAAACTTTTACCGGCAGAAAAGTTAATTTATTGGGTTATTTTAATGTTACTTTAATCCTGAACAATTTGATCGGTTCGAGACCTTAACTCTCGGTTCTTGGTATTTTTCTTTCCTATATCCTTAATTGATACTTGTTTAAGGGTTCATATAAAAATCAATGTGATTCCCACAAGTATTTCTTAATAAAATTCCAAGAGGCTACTTACCTCATCGTCAACGTTTAGGACCTTTGTTATTGAGATTTCATTATCCGAATTACTTCAAATTTTCTTCCATAGATTCCTTTTGTGTCTAGTTTTTGGAACAATAAGATTTTGCATGAGAATTGGTCTAAAAGGGGGGTCAAAATTGAGAAAAACCAAGGTAAGTTGGATTTTGCGTTAACATGGCCGGTTCAGTTGAACCGGCCACATCATCGTCTTCTTCTTCTAAATAGGAAGAAGACGTGCGCGTTCTTCGCACCATCGTCTGAAACTCACCTTCTACAGCTCTTTTTACAGTGTTTCTTTCCTCGATTTCTCCATAAAACTTTAATATGGTGTTACAAGAAAGAGCTAGGGATTGATTTCATACCTTCTCGTGGATTGAAACCTAAGATATTTGCCTCCAAAGTTCATCCAAATTTTTTTCTTGCTCGAGCAAAAACAGAGGATTTCTTATGGAGCCCCCAATTTTAGGCATTATAAGGCCCAATTGCTTCATGGAACCTCTTCCTTGTCCTTCCCTCGAGATAAGGGAATTAGCTTTTAGGGATGTCTTTGAATGTGTGTCCCCAATTTTGGAGAACCGTTCTCGGTCTACAAATTGCCCAAAACACCAAATTTTCATTCTCTTGGGTAAATTGTTCTACAACGTTTCAGCTCTCGATTCCTTCATCAAAATTGTTCAACTTTCATCCTCTTAAGCTAAATAAATTCTCAATTTTATGGAAAAGGGACCGTAGATAGTTGTTCGACACCTACCCCAAATTTGAGCCCGAAACTTATTTCCTTAACATTCCTGAGGTTATTTATCTTCGTGATCTTCTATGGAAACACTCTTTGGAGGTGCAGAAACTCATTGAGATTGTCCTTGCTTGACGAATTATTATGCATCCTCGAATTGAACTTTTGAGTTTTCTTTAAGCTCATCAATGATAGATTGGATTGGGGGAATTGTTTCTAGGCACTTTCAACACTTGATTTCTTCATAGAACTTGTGGGTAATCTTGTTTAGAAAATGTTGGAACAAGTTTGAAGGGAAATGGTGGAGAACTGATCTCGAATTTAGAAGAAATCCAAGATTAGGAGACCCAAAATCTAAATGCTTATAGCTTGCTATTGGGAGCTCGACCTTGCTCGATTCTTGTTCCATACTATTACCCCAACTTCAAACTTTAGAGGGGAAGCTTCTACGTACGTTGAAACCACCATAATCTTTGTGATTTGAAGATTGAATTTTTTGGACAATTCATCAAAAATATCCTCTTTGATTGAATTTTCTTGAATTCTGACCATTTGATATGATGATCTGAGAACGTTCTAAATTGTGTCCAATTTTAGAAAATATCCAAAGGCTAGTCTTTTAGATTCGATGGTGCAGAAGGCCACTGCGGAAGTTCTAATTCAGGGCAGAAAAGGCATCGTAATTATATATATATATTTTGGTAATTTGGCATTTTTTTTTAATATTTTATATTGATTTTTCTCCAAAAATCAATTTTTTTTTTATAACGTTTTCATTGTTTGCAAGTCATTTTTCCTTTCATCTTGAAAAAAAATTGGAGAAGTAATTCAAAATCTAAAAAAAATCTTAAAAATTGAAAAAATGTAATTTTTTTGGACTTTTCGCTTGCCTTTTCATTTCTCAACTTTTTTCGAAAGCCTTCCATCCTTAAAATTACTTATTAGGGGATACAAATGTCTTTCTTAAGACCCTTGTCCTTGTGTAAATGCCCAAATTTCTTTCCTTAGTTTTTTTGGGTTACTTTTATCCTTACTTTGGGGTGTTACAAAAACTTTATAATTGATTCATTTATAATCTTAAGGACAATCATACAAGATCTCACGAGTGGATTAGAACATGTTTGGGGTATGAATCATGTGGAAAAGGATAAAAGTACTCCTAAAGACCCATTATAAGAAATCAAAGTTCTACGAATACCAAATGACTAGATGCTTAAGAAAGATTTATGCATGTGAAGAAATGTTGAGGATACTTATGGATGATGACTTACCTGTTAAGAATTTTACCTTCGTTATGCCTCAAGAGTTAAAAAGGAACTCTTAGAACTAGAACCCAAGATGCTCCAAAAACCAGATGGGAAGTGCACCAAGGTTTTATGACACATACTATACTGCAGGGAATGCATGAAGCCCTAGACATAAGTATGCGGATTGTAACACAAGGAACGTGTAACACCTGAAGTAAGGTTAAAAGTAACCCAAAAGATCAAAGGAAAGAAATTAATGCATTCGAGTAAGAACAAAGGTCTTAAACAAGTCATTGAAATGGTATAAAAAATAATTTTAGAGATCTAAGGCCTTTGAAAAACTATCAGAAAGGAAAAAGAAAGCAAAATGACGAAAATGTCATTTTTCAATTTGCAAGGAAATTTCCATATTTTTAATTCCTTATCTTCAAACTTTCCTTCTTCAATCCCTTTGACATTTTCTTATTTTCTTTCAAGAAGACTCTCACAAGTCTGGGCCTCGTGTTCGAATTATAGCACGGAAGATCTTGTAGAATGTGAAGAACTTCTGTGTGGTTGGAATACTTCAAGGAGTTTCACAAGCTTCGGTTTATACAAAGGTAAAATTCTTGCTCTTGAATTTATTGTTTTCTTTTAATTTTAATAAAATCAAAATAGTTCCTAATGCTTCCGCTATACGGATGAAGAGTTCATTCCCTTTGATCGCTTGTGGATGTATATAATAAAATGATGTAAAATTCACAAGAATAAGTGCAAGTATACACTATCACAAGTATAGCAAATAATAAGTAAATTATCGATTTCACATAGAACCTATCTTTTTGGTTAATTTTATCGCTAGAAATTAAGTTTTTGGGTAACATTCAAATGAGTTTAGGTGATTTTAACTAATTAAAAAAACTAATGCAAAGTATTACTTTTGACGAAAAACAGAAAATAATGAGAAAATCAATTATAATGAGGAAGGTTCGGTTAAAAGAGATTAAATTGATAAGTTGTTGAGTTTTGTGGTAGATTTTAATTCCTTTTAATAGATTCTCAAGCCCACTCTCGAGGGTCATGCAGAGTGATTATTTCTATAATCATTTTTAATTTCTATTAACAATGCTATAGGAGAAGAATTATTAGTAACTCTTCTATTACATTCAAGTATCTTTTCAATGGAACTGAAGTATTAAAGAAGATTTCATTGCTCTCTGTTCTTCCGAATAAGAGACCAACTATGTATGTAAAATAGCTAATTAAACACACATATAGATCATTAAAAACAACTCTTTAAAAACTAAAATCATCCGTCAACATACTTAAAGTATATAAGACTCTCTCGGCTCCCCTATAAAGTTTAGCTCCCATACAAACTGAATTAAACAAAAGAACTCACATCTCAATCATATAAAATTTATAGAATAAGAGAAGAAAGTAAGGAAATAGAGAGTTATCAAGCTTGTTGCTCTTCAATGAAAGTTCTCGGGTTCCTTTGAAATCTCACGTCCACCTATTTTCCTTCTGCGATCAACAGCGGCTGAATTAGGGTTTTATTTTCTTCTTCTTCTTCTCTGGTTTCAGAGCAGCAGAGGTTGCTGTTGGCTAATCTAAAAAATTTGCTTTCTAAAATGTGGTTTCCTTCCTTTTTTAGGTATCATTTTCCTTTCATAATGTTTGTTTCTTCTCATTTAGGGCCGAGAAAGGATAAAATCGTCCACCTAGGATGTTTCTAATTTGGTAGTCAATGACCCACGTGGATTGCTGATGTGGATTAAAATATCCATATCATCCCCGAAAAGTTTGCTTTCCGAGTTGCTTCAGCATCAGGGTCAGCAATTTATTTCTAGATTTGCTACAACATCATGGTTCATCATAAATGTTTTAAAATTTTACCAAATAACTCAATTAAGTATATAATTAAGCTCGATTCATGCAAATTGATTTTCTTTTTCATATCAAAACCACAATTGACTATTCCATATATAATAACTAGAATAAAAGAAGCGATTAATGAGAAAATGGTGAGTATTAGTGCAAAATTAACTCTAAAAAGACTTAATATAACTTACTTTTGGAGAGTTATCACACTCCAAACTTAAGAAATTGTTCATTCTCGAGAAATCATTCTCTCCACTCCCCATTTTTTTTTCTATATATTTATGTTGGCAGAGTATTCATCAAAGACATGATTTAGATCACACTCCTTATATTCCTTCCTCAACTCAGTTTTTCCCCACAATTCACCATACACTTATACCCAAATCTTATCGAAAAAAATAACACATTCCTCGCTTACACACTATTCCTAAAAACATTTCTAGAATGATTATCATTCCTTTTGCTTTTGCTTTTGCTTTTGTGACTTTGCTTTTCATCATTTATTACATTTTTTTTTTTTTTGTCACAAGAATTCTTCAAGCCATCTCCCTATTCTCTAGGTGTCTCCACTTGTGATGCAAATGACCTAATTCTTCGAGGGATGACTATATAAGCTAACCCTCATTCTCCCTTAGCTCAACTCTCTTGTTAGCATCCTGAAGCTTTCTAGCCACATTTGTGATGCAACTCACGTGAACCATAAGGATAACTTCTTTTTTCTTTCTTTTTTTTTACATCCCCATAACCTTTGATTCAGACACCTTCATTGGTGATGCAGATTATCTAACAATGAGCAATTAGAACAATTTGTTTGTTTTTTTTTTAATTTTTTTTTAGCATTGTGAGTTCAAGCTTTAGATTGAAGAGGAGTGGTCTCGTATATGAATTTTTTTTTTTTGTAGAATTACTTTAATACCCCCAAACTTAAACTAGTCATTGTTCTTAATGAGCATTGGTGTGGGTGTGGAATCATTCATTGAAGTAAATTGAGGTGTGGAAACTCTTGTTTATTGTTTCGGTTGGAAAAATGGTCTAAAGTTGTGAATTATGGGAATTCTTGCTAATTAACATGAATTATAATAGATTGGATCCTTACCTTACCTTTTTTATGAATACTCCTTTCCACTTGAACTTTAATTTCCTTAACTCTCCTTTTTTTTTCTTTGAGTTATGATTTATTTGTGTAGAGAAACACATCCCTCACCTTAATGTTTTATTATCCTTTTGAAACATTTTACAATGGATCCCTAGTGTTGCATAAAACATTTCTACTGCATATTTGAAAATGCATGATATATTACCCTATCTAATAAAGCTCATGTTTCTAGAGTGTATGCATGGACATCATTCAAAATTATATACCGTCAACAAAACAAAAATATACAACAAAATATGGATGCATGGTTCTAAACGAGATAATAAAATTGTAAAGGGTGTGCTTAGAGAATCCCCCATCTTTAGACATCGTGAAGATTCCTTGCAGCTCCATTCTTTTAAAATTTTCTCTAGAAACTTGGAAATACTGCTACTATAAATCCGCTATGAGTCCAATTGCTAGTGCTGCTGCAGTAAGTCTGCTACAGCATGTGAATTATGATGTCTAGCAACCCCTTTCTTATCATTTCAAGCTTATCTAAGAATGCACAAGAATTTTCTGTCCATTTCTCTTTTCCATACGAATTTTAGCAGCTGCAGTAAGTCTGCTGCAGCATGTGAATTATGATGTCTAGCAACCCCTTTCTTATCATTTCAAGCTTATTTGAGAATGCACAAGGATTTTCTGTCCATTTCTCTTTTCCATACGATTTTTTTTCCTGGTAGGGGGTTCGAAATCTTTTAGGATGTTCCTAAAAAAATTTCTTTGGTGGTGGTGCCTTGGCATGTAGTTGGATGAGAAAGTGCACAATATTCAAATAAAATAAAACCGTATGAAAAATGAAAATGAAGAAGGCAACTATGTGGCAAACTGCACTACAAGAGAATAATATTTGTCATCAATCACCTCCTAGGCACTAAGTGTAATTAGCCTCCTTAATATGCTTAAATTAACATTCCTAACTACATCTAAATCCCCCTAATTCATCTACAAAAATTGACTAACTTGGGCATGCGAGTCATTCACTACAAAAAGTAAAATAAAATCTAAAAAACTATCATGCTAAGGAAAGTGAAAATAACTATTTAAAAACAACTATGTAAGTACATGAATAAAAAGAGAAGAAAAACTAACTTGGTTTACTCGGAGCTTCATAAATTTGTTTGTAAATTGTGACTAGCTCCCTCTTTCTCTTTTCATTTTGTTTTAGTTATCCATCGTCAAATAAATGATTCCCCTTTGGAACTCTACATCCTGCGGTGGGTGGGAATAATTTCGTAAAGTCTATCCCCCATATATCAAATAGTTCTTCTTCTAAGATGTAGCTCAAGGGTGTGTCATCAATAGATAACTTCATTGATGAATTTAATCTTTCCTCTAATTCCAGTGATTCAAAAACTTGTACGGTTTTCTCCAATTCTGCTTGATGTGTAGTGCAATTATTCCACATGCTGTCTTTTTGTTGTTGTTATTTTTGTAACAACCCTAAATTTCCACATACTCAGAGTTGCTATTAACGTCTCATGTTCTCCAATAATGCAAAAATATAACTCTTACATGAACATCATTTATAACGTAAACTTTGAAAAACGCTTAAAACAACTTCTTCTTTGAAAAACACAACCATGGTCTTAACGTGTTAAATACGAAACACTAAAATTTAGAGAAAATAAAAACCAATACAAAATAATTTAAAACAATGAAATGCAAAACAACCTATTCTAACTTAAGACTAAGAATTTAAACATGAGTCTACCCTATGCACGTGCCACAGTCTCTGCTCGCAATGTCGCCATCCTCCGTACAAGTGTGCCTTGCCTTTACCTGAAAAATGATGTGGCACATGACCTAAGTATTTCAAAGAGTACTCAGTAAGTGGCCCCACTATAGGGAGCCATGCAAATGCAAACACATGCAATCACGATTTAGGGACCAATCTCTAATCATCATAAAGGTGGCCTCTAGTCTCGAACAAATTGGATATGTAGTACTTCCCTACACACGACTCACACATGCGAATGTGAATCCCCAGGGTGCTCGTACACCCCCTAGACCCTCTAGTCAAGCTAATCTATAGAAATGAGCGAACACAATGTTAAAACTTGTGAGAGCCTCTTAAAATAAAATGGATTACAGAAGAAAATTTTAAAAGAATTATAGGAGAGATTTATTCTCTGAATAAGGTGCGAGATATTAGTGTCTCTTGGCTCAACACAAGGGTTCTATAGATAGGTACTCAATAATTTTTATCAAATAATTATATCAATATCTCATCTATTTGGATATAATATCTTATTAAAATCATATTTAAATATTATAAAATATTTAATATGAGAAATATTAATTCGAACCTTTTAAATTAAATTAAATCTATTTTCTTTTTTATATTTAATATATATATAATATATTAAATATTAATTTAAAAATTTTCTTTCAATTTAATTGAACTTTTGAGTGTTATTAGAAGCTGGCAAGAGCTTTATGACCTACGGATTATAAATTTAAATGATATAAAGTTAATGAATTAAACTTTTTAATTAATCAATTTTCATTTATTAATTATAGTTCACTCCACTGTAGACCTAGAGTTGCACTCTTATGCATAGTAGAATAAGTTATGTTGATTGATATATCTATTACAAGTAAGTCAATCTTTCACGAGACATTCATAATTACAGTTGGGTCAAAAGCTCATTTTACCATACCACCAATTCTTTAATGAACAATTTGTTTATAATCTAATCATAAATCAAGTTCCTCTCGAGCCAATGAAAGGGTGGGCCCTGTTGTTCAAGTCCCAAAATCTGTACTTACGAGAAAAACTCATCTACTTCCCTTATATGGAAATGAGTCAATTCCATCTCATGATATTATGTTTGGAATTTCCTATTTAGTTAAGTTCCCAAAATAGTAGGCATATTGAATTGGCTACATTCGTCATTCTCACCCATGCAAATTAAGAACAAGTCATCACAGGTAGAAGTTCATAACTCACCTAGAATCAAAATCGAGTCAGATATGATCATGATGTGAAATATTAATCTTCTCAATTAACAAATTTATAAAGAGAGATGAAATATTTCTTGGTCTAGTATTATACAAACTCATTGTATAGGATACCCCAACCAACATGTCTTCACATAAACGATTTGGATCAAATCATGTGTAACAATTGCAAAGTGGGTTGTATTAATAGTGTTAACCGAAGAAGACATCCAACCTTATCTATATACTATAGACCCTTTAAGTTATTACTTAAACATTATCCTCCTATATTTCAACAACATATTATTCAAGATTACATAAATAACTTTTGATTTTCATACCATGGATAATATTAAATTATAAATAAAATAATAAAATTTATTATTAAAAATTAAATAAATAATTAAGAGGCTTTAGGGCATAAATCTTAATAGATCCAACTTCTAAATCTGCATTGACTCAGTCTAGTGACTCGACCTGTAACGACCCTAGATTTCTACTATAACCTAAAGTCGCTACCATCATCATAACCTATACTCTTATGCATAATTAAACATTTAAAATTTTCTCACAACACAGTCATGGACTACTTTATACTAACCTAAGTCTAAGAAAATAAAATAACATTATTCTATGCACGTGTCATGGTCTCTAATTGCGATGTTATCATCAACCGTACATGGGTGTCTTGCCTTTACCTAAAATAGAAGTAGCACAAAACTTGAGTATTTTAAGAAATACTCACTAAGTGACCCCACTATTGGTGTTAAGGCTTGCAAATACATGCAACTCATGATCAAAGACCTATCGTTAAAACCATCATAGGGGTGGCCTCTAGTCCTGACAAAATTAGATGTGTAGTACTTTCCTGCACACAACCCACACGTGCGAGCGTGGATCCGTAGGAAGTTCGCACCCCCTGGACCCATCATTGTCGACCTAGCTTCCCGTAGCGACGTCCGGAGATTAGCAAACCCCCGAGTGTCATGCGAGGCATGGTGATGATCATCATCATAGCATATGCATTCATACTCATTATCATCAATGAGAAAGTAACTCGATGTTTATGTACACACAAAATGCATGATGTCCCTATAGTTTTCATCCTTAAATCATCTTTATGACACAACCCTATATACCATTCACACATTACTCTAAGTAATATGCACGCATTAGTCTTCTTACATTCATCATCATTAACATTAATTAGGGTTGTGTGTTTGAAAACTCATCATCATAATGCATCATGACATTTAATACATACACATCATCTTAATATGGAACATCATCATATTAAATCATTTCATCATTATATGTCTCACATCATCTTGTTATCGTGCATCATCATCATCATGTCAATATCATGTACATCATCACAAGATCATATAACATCATCACATCATCATCTAACGTCATCACATCGTCATATAACATCGTCACATCATCATTTAACATCATCACATCATCACATCATCACATCATTATATAACATAAAGCATAAATGACACGTGCAAGGGCCACTAGGCACGTGTCGTCATAGATAAAATAAGTCTTCTGTCCGAGTCGATAGTAAGACTACTTACTTGGTTGGCTTTAGCCGACGTTCTATCCTATTTTTGAGATTAACTTGACTTGTCCCTCGAAGTTTGTAATGACCTACACCAAAGTATTCCACCATATTAAGAACTTTTGTCTAATTCTTGAAGAAAATTACGGGATGGAAGGGAAGAACTAACAAAACCTTGGAGTGGAGTGGAACGGAGCGAAACGTTGAATAACCCACTCTCAAATCAAGTTCGAGAACTTTTTGTAAAAATTGAAGTTACTAACCACTCACACCTTTTTTTCATTGTATGGTAGTTTTTGGAGTGCACGGAATGAGAAAAAGAAGTTGGTTGGGGAGAGTTTTGAGAGTATGAGTTGAAAAAAAATATGGGGGAGTGGTTGAAGAAGCCATATTTTTCTTTATTAATATCATTATTTTATTTTTATTTTTATTACTCATGACCTGATTTGAACTTTGTGACTCTTATCTTACTATTTTAGACCATTTTAGAGCTATTTTTAGCATTATTGGAAGCAATTAAGGTGAATACATCACCAATTTAAAGTAAGTTAAACTAAATTAGGGAATTATTTGAGACTATTAAGCTTTTACATATTTTAACTCATACCATATACCTATATGACTCGTGCTAAAAGGTAGTTTCAGACTAGCATCAATGATAAGATTATAACTCAAGCTTAGGCGAACCAAGTAAGTGACTTCACTATTGATTGGTTGGACAAATTGTATGACATGTGATGACGTGTTTCATGTGACTCTTGCACATACCATGATTATGATTGTTTGACATGTGGCACGTTGTGGTATGTTATGTTATGCTATATTATGCAATGTTATGCTATGCTTATATCATGTCATGTTTCATGTCATGTTATGTCAATAAGCTATGATATAATTGTTATGTTGTGGAATCACGATTTATTTTTTTATTTTTATTTTTTAAGATACATCACACCATATAAATTATGTTAAGTACGAAAGATAGGAAAAGAATTACGTATACATGTTCCATAGGCTCCTTATGTTATGAATGAATGGAGGTATCGAAAAGGCAATCATAATCATCAGCCCAACGATTCAAGCAAGAACCCTTCAACCAAAGTAATTAACTCCTTCTTGTACAAAATTTGGATCAATCAAGAGATAAGACTAGAATTAAATTACCTCTTACGATCGAAGATCTAGAAGCAAGATTTGGAAACTTGTTCTAAATTGAGTCACTCCACACTCGAAATCAAAGCCTTATCGAAGAACTCAGATGCAATTCTACACCATAATTGCTTGAAACTTAGAAATGGCAAAATTGATGCTCGGATTTCTAAGGAAAACATCTCAATTTGAGATTTCGATTTCATTCATTCATGAATCTGATTTTTACATAACATAGTATTTATAGTCTCCCGACTAAAGACGTTTGTGGTCGGAATTTATTCCCGATCCCCTTAATCTCCGCAAACACGAACTCAAATGACCATTTGACCCTTTCATAATTTATGAAATTAAAAATAACACATTTAACAAAGGTGGATGTGATTGAGTGACTAAAGAGATAGACTTGAAATCAATGGTTTGAACCGGTTGTTGACATAACTGCGATTCTTATTGGATATGACTTGCATCACAAACTTATGCTATAATTTTAAGCTATCATCTAATCATATCATGCATTTAAGTATGTCACGTGTTGTCAATGCAGATGCATGTACTAGTTTAAAGAATTCTGGCGTCCACACAACCACCACCCTTCAGAAACGCAGCTGCAAGAGAGAAAATGTGAGTGATAGAGAGGAGGGAAGAGGAATAGTCAGGAACTCAGAGTTCACCGCCGCCGATGAACGGAGCCGCGGATGGTCTCATTGTAACATAATCTCGCTCACATAAACGGTTTCAGGAAGCTAGAGAAAGTCGTCGGGTTAGTCAAGAAGACGAGATCCATCAAATCTGAATCTGGGTCGGGTACCCATCTGCAACCCAATATCCAACAACCCAACTCCTCTATACTCAACCAACCCAATCCCCAAGTCATGGCCCAGCTACCACTTGACCCACACTCAGTAAACGCCACCCGTCTGCAAAAATCATAACCTCGTCCCAATCGGCCTAGCCGGCCAAGGCGCCTCGGTCCAGACCCAGTAGCCCTTGGCCCAACTGAGTACATGGCCCAGCTTCGCAACCCACGACCCAATAACTTGCGCCCTCTACACGTAATGCAACCCGCGATGTGTCAGCTCCTCCTTGTGTTTGTCATGCTTGCAACCAGCAACCCGCTTTGGCTCAACCAGCAACCCGCTTTGGCTCAACCAGCTTGATTCGGTGCAGCTTCTCGGCTCAAAATTCAGCTATTCGGCTCGGTATAAGGAAATTTTACCCATTTCCACCTTTTCAACCGTCTCGTGGTTGAATTCGACCTTATTGAACACGGCTAAGGTCAGTATGATGCTAAATTCCTCGATTCAAGTTAAATTAGATCAGGAAATTTGAGTTATTAATAGAATTGAGGATATGTTCTATATGAAATATCTTGGCAATGCTTTGACACGTGCCCAATGGTTTCGCACGTGTCATATGTCTTTTATATGCGATGTGATTATAATATGTTATGTCTATGATATGATATGTCTATGATATAATATGTTTATGATGTGATATGCTTTGGAATACGATACATGTTGTGACATGATATGTTTACGGTATGACACATGTATGATATGAATGACATGTGATAAGATGTTTCGACATGATGCACAACCTCAATACACGTCTTGAAATCTATCCTAAAAATGATATAATATAAAGGAAAATGGAAGGGGTTGTTTTACATGATTTAATGAATGAAAATGTTAGGACCTCATACATCAGGGAATCTCTCCTTTTTATAATGGTATGGACGCGTACGTTATGAGGCAGAAAAAACGATCATTATGTTCATCATAATGCTGCGACTGTCACTATTCCTACCAGATGTTCGACAACAGCACCAGAGAATGCTAGCCTGACCAAGAACGGGACACAGGAGATGTCCAAACTAACGGGTGGGTCCATACTCGCAAGTGTGGGCTATGTGTAGAATATTTAATAAATTCATGATTGTATGTGCTTGCATCTAACCTAATAACAGACCCACTTACTAAGTATCTTATTTTTTCAAGAAAAGACAAGGCTCCCATGTAGACTGATAGTGGCATCGCAACTTAGAAGACCATAACACATGCATAAAGTAGTTTGTATTTAAATTTGTAGACAATACGTTAGTATAAGGTATTTCTATTTTATTTTACTTATGTCTATTTTAATTTCTGTTAAATTATTTTAAAGACCTTCGATAAGTACATGTAGGTCCATGACAACATTTTATGATTATAATTCAAATGATTGTTTCCACGTAAAATGATTATATTATATCTATATATATATTGTAGCGATCTTAAGCTAAGTAGAAATCTAGAGTCGTTCCATTTAGTACTGAATAGAAAGTTATTTTAACGTGTGGAAACTTAAAATTGATGAAGTGGTTGTTCCATTTTTCCTATGATTCATGTGCTATGACGTCGTGCTTAATTTTTAAGAAGGATGGAAGAATAATTAATAAATAAAATTTTATATATATATATATATATATATATATATATATATATATATATATAAATCTTAACAATAATTCGAGTCGGTTTAGTTCAACCAGCTCAACCAATTTGGGACCCAAGAAACCAAAGATCCAATTCAATCTATAGCCCAACTCAACTTAACCCAAATAAATTCATAATCGAAACCTTAAACCGTATCGGTTGGATTAGGTTAATTAAATTTTGATCATCGATATTTTTTAATATCCCTAATGCCCTATTTTGAATGAAGTCCTTAAAGATCTGACGTTGAAATACATGTAAGAACAAACCATAAATCAAAAGCAACAAATCATATAGAAATTAAATAACACGTAGAGGATGACATTATTACACTTAAATCATAAGAACATATACTAGGT
Source organism: Cucurbita moschata (assembly GCF_002738365.1). Lineage (NCBI taxonomy): Eukaryota > Viridiplantae > Streptophyta > Magnoliopsida > Cucurbitales > Cucurbitaceae > Cucurbita > Cucurbita moschata. The sequence goes on along the minus strand of NW_019268614.1, from coordinate 264,608 downwards.
TATATAGTGATGGTGCATAAAGAACATATACTAGGTTGTCACTTAGGAGCTCATTTCTTGTTATGTTTTGGACTCGGAGCAGACTTGTGGATCGGTCCCTTCGGCTTGATGTTTAGGAAAAATGAATCAGGTAATGGTTGCTTACGAAGTGGTGCAATATTAGTAATCGTTGTGACTTGTAACGCTTTTAGATCCGCCCCTAAAGGGAAGATGAGTCTAGAAGACGCCATGGGCATGGAAGGAAAAGACATGGTAAGGAGGAAGAAGAAGATGAAAAAGAGAGCTCCACGTTGTAAAGACATTGTCGAATGTAAAAAAGTAGACAGATTGGGTGTTGTGAATGATGTCTTAAATAGAATTTGAAACATTGATGTTCTTGTCTTTGTGTTTCTTTTTAGCCTCATTTTACCATACCCTTCTTATTCACCATATCTTTTTAATCAATAATTTACCATTACAATTCACCATATCTTTTTAATCAATAATTTACCATAAATTTTAAAAGTTACCTTTCTTAATCACCATATCTTTTTAATTAACAAAATTTTGTATTTCTTAAAAAATGAAAACAAAAATAGAAAACACTAGATGGGAATGAATAAATTTGGATCTAAAGCTTTAATTTTGATAGAAATAATATTTAATTTTAACTCCATTGAAATAAAAACAATAATAAAAGTAATATCACGTGATAGGAAGGTCTCTCATGATCAAATTTTCGACACTTCGAATTTCCGACCATAACTAAAAAAACATGACATCAGCAAACAAATGAAACCAAAAATATGGTAAAATTTAAATCGAATTAAAAACCCACAACACCTCAGTTAAAAATAAAATAAGCTCCTCAGTTAAAAATAAAATAAGCTGATGTTCAAATTTATTACAAATGGAGAACAGAGTTTGGGATACATTTACAAAATACAAAAGACTCAAAATATAAAGACAAACTTATGCCTCAGAATGACCCTCTTTGTGATGTGACTGTACAACTACCAAACGCCCTTCAAGATTTACCGGTAGTTAGCGAACACTTGAGAAAAATAAAGAAATGAGTGATTATAAAAATACTTATTGAGAAACCTACTTGTAGTCACTCGTCGCATCCTTAAACTAGTTGGTTGCCATAGGATTTTCTCTAGGCTATAAGAAATTTAGATCTGATTCTACATCTATCTAAGCTTTTGGGAGGACCTCAAAGTTCTGAACGAATCTCATGACCAACCCATCGTGGATCTGAGGTGGTTCACACATCTCTAGTGGCATATCCATGTGCAGAAAATCTCATCTCTAGGGGAACTACTTTACTGTTAGACTGAGTCAACTTGCATAGTCACAATAGTGAATGACGAGTATCATGGTTTGAGGCACTACCTCATTAAATCTATTAAGGATAGTATGACATCTAACCGGACTGTACATCATCCATGAAAGTTTAACTAGCATATCCTTCCATAGGGCCATAGACACTCTGAGTGTAGGGGTGCGACCTCATGTGCTTGCCAGCTACTAGGTTACTTGCATGGTCCCATGCCCCCTCTTAAGAAGAGATTACAGCATGAATATCATGTTTGGGAGACCCCTGGCCATTTCCACAAGATATGGCTCATGGTCGCCTCGATGTGCTACACTATCTGGCCCATGTCTAGCTACTTGAAATTATACAACTTAATATGGAGCTGCTAACACTAAGGGCATATTAAGTTTTCTTAGTCATCTTTGTCATAGAGGTGTGCTAGGTTAATGGGAGTTGTTTAGCACTTTAAATACCACCTCACATTTCGAGGATGTTCCGGGTTATCTCCTTAGAGCTAATCCAATCTTTGGGTACACTTAGGTCTAGACCTCTTATCTCTTCTCACGATCCTTGGGTGCTCGATTTCCTGGAAATATACTGACCTAGTTAACGTGAAAACCGTTCTAGTTCTAATGCTCTAATCTTCATTTGGTTTTCTCATGCATACTTTTTCAGGGAGATATTCCTATCAATCACCCAAAGCAAATAAAAAATAATATGAACATTCATGTAAACTCTACAAAGAAATAACATCCATCAATCATCTAAGCATAGATTGCACTATCTCATCTTCCTTTTTTTAACACAGTGGGCATTTCGGTAATTATTCATAACATACATATTCATCCAAATTATCTTTCTAGAATCCTAAATATGCATATTTTAACTACCTAAGATAAGATGTGCCCACATACTACACGATCCTAGCAATCCCTATAAATGGTATCTTAAGATAGCTCGAATGGCTACTTACATGATGACATGTGTCATTCCAAGCTAACTTTTTCATGTGTTAGATGCTCCATAATTTTTAAAATATTTCTGGTAGGTCCTAATTCAAAGTCATAATAAGGTTAATATCAAAATCGAGATGAAAAGCAGTTGAACGAGCAAAAAATTAACCTCATGTGCGTGACACTCGCTTAAACATGCCTGAAGGTAGCCCCACATGCGCTACAGGGGAAGGACACTCACGGGTTGGCGAGCCGGATTGGGTTAGTTAGAACGGGTTGCCATTCAGAGGAAAAGCATGTCACAGATTATGAATTGGGTCAAATGTCGAGTCGCGCATAGATCTTGGATCTCCCTTCGCGTCTAGTAATTATCTGACACATGTCCAAGAGGTCTAGGGGTGTTAAGCCATGACTTTTAAGGATCAAATCAAGTCAGAACACCCTTGATTTGGTGTTAGATACCATAATGGTAGCAAAGGCACAACTAGAAGCAAGGATGAGATATGGAGGAAAGCAAGTTGTTCAAGTCCACTCCTTAGTGTTATATTCCAAGTTTATGGTACTAAGACCAACCTCCCACCAAGGTGGCAACTTTTTAACACACCCAGATAGCTAGGTACGACTCTACGAGACTCGTCTCATGCCCTAATATCACCTTAGACCTCCCGATGGTGGTGCAACATGATCTCAGGTTTTTTCCCACCATGGTGGGGTACCCTGCCTATGTTTCGTTGCAGAATGTCATGACTTATACCACGTTGTAGAGGACACATGGAACCTTGAACATAGATATTCAAACTATGTTGTGGGGATGCATGAAATTCAAAACATAAGACTATATCAGAAGGGATGCATGAAACTCTGGATATGGTATCATGATAAGATTCATGTTGTTCACCGACCATAGGACCTAACAAGTCTTCCAAATGATCATATTAGGATCAAGACTAGTGTTGTGTATTATGTGTGGACTGGAAGTGGACAACCCATTAGGATCCATTCTTCTAAAACTCGTCCTAGGATGAGAGACCACACAAGCGAGAATAGTAGTGGGTCAATTTAGTCAAATTTGAACCTTCTCCGTAAAAATGGTTTAAAAAAAATATTGATTCAAACTCCCCAAATATTATTTGCACATGCGGGTTTGGATTATAAGGTCTTGTACACCTAGCCACAACTATTTTGTAGTCCTCATTTTAGTCTTACTATAATCTCTAGTGAATATTGTAAGAGACCGAAACAAGAAATAAATTTTTCTAAACATCTCAATAGCATTCTATTTCAAGAATGAAAAATGTCGTCAATGGCACCCTTATGGTACCCCTATATTGAAAATAACCCAAAGATGATTGAGACCGAAACATAAAACCCTAAATCCATTGCTTTGGTTGTAAGGTCTTATGGTTTAAGGTTTGAGTTTAGAGTTTAGGATTTTGAATTTAGAGCTTAGAGCGTTAGAGTTTCGGGTTTAGAGTTTTGAATTTAGAGCTTAGAGAGTTAGAGTTTCGGGTTTAGGGTTTTAGGATAAAAACTTAAAACCCTAAATCCATTGCTATCTTCTCTCTTGGCAAGTCTACTATTGCCCATAGATAATTTTGTCTTATAGCATTCATCCCCTCCATAACTATACGAACTCCCTTTTTGGATCATTTAAGGCTTCTTATATGTATTTGAGATGGTCTTCTTTTATCATAAAGCTTCTTATATGTATTTGAGACAGTCTTCTTTAATCATAAAACTTAAATTGAGGATCCTTTTTTGTAGTAATTTTCCCCAAAATTAGAAGTTTAATAGTTCAGATCGAGTTGGGTCGAGAGATTTTTTTGAACCAACCCAAAAGTATGGGTTGGTTGGATTGGTACCCAACCCGAAAATTCTCACAACCCAACTTAACTCAAACCTCTATTTTCAAGTTGGGTTCGAGTTGTTCCAAACTGAGAAGAGACAAGAAGTCGAGTAGAGAAACAACGTAGCACCGGTCGGAGAAGTTCGACGACAAACACAAACCGAAGAAGTCCAATAAAAGTGGAACGGAACACCGAGCTAAGAGATAGTCGACAACGTCGTCCGATGAGAAACACAGAGATGATGTCAAACAGAAAAATGGAAACTGAGAAGGTAGTCTAACGGAGAAATAAAGAGGCATCTAGTGAGCAACGTCAACTTCTGCTATGGGATGAGAACGATGTTGACGAAGAAATAAAGAGGCTAATAACAAAGTCGAATGCTGTGAGATGAGAAAGATGAAGACAAAGAGTAGAAAGACAATCAGAAAGATGAGAAATAAAGAGGCTAATAACTAAGTTGAATGTGTGAGATGAGAAAGATGAAGACAAACAGTAGAAAGACAATGAGAAATATGAGAACGATCAAAAGCATATTTCATCATTACAATTATTAATTCAATCTGACAGAGACAGAGAGTTATTAATTCAATGGGTTGGGTTCTCGAGAACTAAGGTACAAATCTCATCCATTTTGCCTCATGGGTACAATAAGAAACAACTATTTGACCACCTCGGTTCATAAGCATACAACAAAAATTCAAACCTCATTTCTTGCTCTTTGTACTTTTAGTCTTAGAACCTTGAACTTTCTTCCTCGCTTTCTTGGGTGCCTGCACCTTTCCTCCTGTTTTAACACGCTTCCGCCCCTACATTGCCCATTCCGGATCATAATCATACACTCATTCAACAGATAACATAAGCAATTGAATATCAAAGCTTAGAAAGAGACATACTGATGATTTTTCGTCTTTATTTTTAGATTTCTTGTTAAGCGCTTCGGCAAGCTCGTTTTGGTCTGTTGGAACTTTACTTATTTTCTCGCCCTCATCTTCAGAATCAAATAAGAAGCCATCCAATGTTCCTATAGATGAAGCAGATTGAATGAGGATAGAACAAGTTAGAGAAGTTGACAAAGGTTTAAATTTCAATGCAAGTCAACCTTCAACCATGGTTTCAGCCTCATCAACGTTGGAGAGTGCCTTCAGCTGTATGAAGTCATTCATGATAGATTCTATCTGATCAAGTGGCATACGTCCAATAAGTCATATTTTCTATGGCAGTTCTAGGACAATGTAATGAAAAATACAGCAAACGAAAAACAAAGAGGTGCTTAATAAGGAAAATGGAGAAAGTTCGTGAGAAATCAACCGGCCCAAGCCCACCACTAGCAGATATTGTCCTCTTTGGGCTTTTCTCTTTCGGGTTTTTCCTCAAGGTTTTTAAAACGTATCTGCTAGGAGGAGGTTTCCACACCCTTATAAAGAATGTTTCATTCTCCTCCCCAACCGATGTGGGATCTCACAATCCACCTCCCTTTAGAGCCAACGTCCTCGCTGGCATTCGTTTCCTTCCCCAATCAATGTGAGACTCCTCAATCCACTCCCCTTTGGGACCCAGCGTCCTGGATGGCACACCGCCTCGTGTCCACCCCCTTTCTAGGCTCAATCTTCTCGCTGGCACATCGCCTGGTGTTTGACTCTGATACCATTTGTAATGGCCCAAACCCACTGTTAGCAGATATTGACCTCTGGGGAGTTTCCCTTTCGGGCTTTCCCTCAAGATTTTTAAAAAAGCGTCTATCAAGGGAGGTTTCCACACCCTTATAAAAAATGTTCCATTCTTCTCCCCAACCAATGTGGGATCTCACAGTAAACGTTCCAACGAACTACATTATTATTAATATACAAGAGAATGTGAACAAGGTAATAGATGGGAGAAAAGGACAGACCTTCGCCTCCGACTGACCGAAGCTAACCTGAACAAGACAAGATCTACATCAACAAAGCCAGGTGGAAAATTTCTTAAATAATTCATTTTGGAACAATAAAAAGCAATAAAAAAAGGGTCGTTCATTTCAACATGACTTTCACGTACGGAGTTTGTAATAAAAAAAAAGTTCCATTTGAAGAATCAGAAAAGTGGAGAAGGATAACATACAACGCAAAATGTCCTTGAAGGAACTACTGCCGCTCTATAAATTGTACCTGAGTTGGGAAACCATAGGCAAGTTACCAACAATGGCAAGACATACCAATATCTTTGAAATAAGCCAACGAGGTCCAAAAGAACGATATAGAAACTCGACATTAATCACGAGTATGGAATAAATAAACATTTGCAAATATATGTTGAAGTATACCTGCCCCTTAATGGAAAAACATAGCACATATGAATGAAACATACCTTTCAAATCGAGGCAAAGTTCATTTTTTGCAAATGAGGAATCAGAAACTACAATTCGTCCAACAGCACCCATATCACCACTCAAATCTATTGAATTTCCTTCACACTCAACAAGTGCCTGCATAAGACAATAGTTTTTACAATCTTGTATTAAATATTCTTTCTTCACTTCCCCTCTTCCCTCCAAAACCCGACTCAGAAACTAAAAAAGATGTACACGGGCCCATAATAGAATGAACCTCATTTATATATATATGCGTATATAATGAAGCAGAAAGGTTTAAAACCTAAATCATGACAAGAGGCAGCTGCCAAAAGAACTCGTTTATCGTAACCTATGTTGCAACACTACCTTCAATCTCTGAACTTTGTCAGACAGCACCAGTGGCAACCTTGAGGAGGAAACCTGTAAATTGAATTGCTAAAGCAAATAAGTGGTCAGAGTATAATGAACTATATAGGTTTGTTCTCTTTAGTTTGAGCAAATCTTACAGGACGTTCGTTGCAGTCATCCAATGCATCTTTTTCTATGATCTCCACATCTCCACCATTGCTTACATAGCATTCAGATCCTGAATGGACGAAAGTTTTGCACAAAATATTCCAATACAAAATCATGCATAACAGGCAGTAGCTTTCATGCATGATGCAGCATACAAGATCAAGACTCGAGTAATTTTAATGTTTTCTTCATTAGTCACTAGAGATTCTACCTTTTAATGTTATGCATTATTATCGTACTATTCTCTCACCTTCCAACGTAAGTCGTTCTTTATTTGTATCAGAAATGACTATCTTCTCTTCGGGCGAAGTGCAAACTTGTGATTTGACCTGTTTTTTTGACAACTTTTTATCTGATATTTTCCTTGACTTAGATTTTCCACCTGCATTTTCATCCTTCCCTCTCCCTTGGAAGTGAGATGTCGTAAGTTCAGATAATTCTTCATGATGACCATAATCCTCCTTTATAAAACTATTAACAGGCGATAACTCAGAATCCGATGATAACATCAAAACTGACTGCTTTGAGATCTGATAAATGAAAACAAGAATCTCCCATCAGAAAAGTAGATTTTACTACAAACAATTTAGACTAGAATATTAAAAAGTTATCCCAACCATCCCGTACTATGTAGAACTCTTGAAACAAATTAGATGAAGATTACTAATATTCCTAATAATACACACACTCACAAAAGTAAAAATCCAGAAGTAAATTCTCTCACTTCATTCCCTGTACGTTCCTCAAGTTTCACTTCCTTTGCCAGATTATGGTTGTCACTGTCCCCTGCATTATAACAATCAGACAAAAGAGTTATTGATCCAGAAAGCATAATTTAAGGATGATAATCCAAGTCCTAGTAGTTAGGAATCCACATAAGGTCATTAAAGTTTCCAGCTTAGGATTATTAGAGTAACACCAAAACCAAAGCCCTTTATAAACATGATTTCTCTCTTGCCCTTAATTTCAATTCCTCTTGGGTGCCAGACAATGTTCCTACAAGATGAGAACTGAGACTTTTTAAGTTTAACTTTGATATACCTTGAATCTGATCTCCATCTGAATCTTGTGTGGTTTTAAGTGAAGATGGACCCTTTTGATCAATTGAATCATCCATTGATAAGCTACCATTCGTTGAAGATTCAGAATTAGAGGATAGCGCAGCACTAGTTGGTGCCTATTCAACAAAGTAAATTGTTCTTGTTGGTATCAATTATCATGAAAAAGATATGAACTTTGAAATGATCTCAAAGTGCAGGATTGATAATGAAGATGAAGACATATACTAGTAAATAACTCTGCAATAATTGCTTCACGATTTCAAACCTTTAAAGACAATTCAAACATACAAACTCTAGAAGGAAAAACATGACTGAAAACTTGTATCTTAACCTTAGTATCAGTGTAACAAATATATGATTTGTCTCTCTCCTCTTTAAGACAACTATTTCAACAACTTTTGGGAAGAATGAGTATGATAGTTCTTACAACTACAAATCAGCCTTTTGAAAAGCAAGAACGTAGAGTTGAAACCCCTGCAATTGTTCAAAATTACCTGGGAAGACAGTTTTTGAAGTTCATATATGAATAGAAAACTTGGAAAATTCAAATCCACGTGAAGAGTGATCTATAATAGTGAAACAAAACCGTCAAGTAGACAAAATTACTTGGAAAGAACGCATCCAATCCGGAGACTGCTCTCTCGAGCTGCTCATTTTGGCCTTCAAGCGAATTCAGAAGTCTTCTGGTCTTTCCACAGTAGCATGCCACTGCCAAATAATATCCTTGGATTGGAGATCCACTGCCAAGCTCTTCCCCAGCACTCTCCTCAAATCTAGTTGCAAAAGCAACACTACATTACTTATCATATCAAATAAAGAATTCCCATAAACATTAATCAAACGCGGCATGCCAAGAGCAGAAATAGTTTCGTCGAGTCATAAAGAATGCAGATGTTCTTAAACAAAATAATTTTCGTTCATTGCTTCTTCATTTGTAGATGCAATAAAATGCATAATTACCCTCCAATAAAGTATGTAGCAAAAGATAAAGAAAATTTTGACAGCAGAAATTGAAATTAGATCTCCAAATGAAAATTGTTTAGTACTAGCTCACTCAGCATAAATAACATAACCATAGAAATAGGGATTCCCAGGTAACGAGCACATGCACAGATTTTCAAATATTAACTAGAACACAGAAGAAAAAAAACCGAGCTCTAGTATTCTCGTCACAAGATCGAAAAACACTGTATTCAGTAAAAGATAAACAGCTCAGTTTTCAAAGCATCAAGTATAACAGAGTTGATGTTCATTCACGCCATGATACTTGAAGGACATAACATGAACAACTAGAGAGACCCCAAGTATTTCTATTGAGACACGTAATTGAAGGTTGTAAGTCAATAAGCTTGACTTAGTAAAAGAAGTTATTAACACGGAGCAACTTTATAAGAATTATTAGCCACTATTAACTTGTGGAGCTAAGTTTAGGAAAATGGTTAGTGTTTCCTTTAGGAGAATGGTCCATAGTTTTTAACTTGTAAAGTAAGTTTAGAAATATTGTTAGTACTTTCTCCCCTATAAAGGCATCAACAAAAAGAATTGAAAAACATAGTAATTAAAATTCTTTAGTACAAAAAAACTCTCCCCTCAAGTTGTTCTTTATGTTTCGGCTTTTCATTTCGGTGTGCTTTGATTGAGGATCAAAATCAACATTTGGTATCAGAGTCCCTCATTGCGTATCTAGTCGGACAAGTAAGTCAGGAAAACGAACCCAAGGGTTGAATGAAGACTTCACAAGTGCATCAAGAACTTGAGACAGGCAATGGATGCGTTCTTTCCAAGTGATATATCAACAAATTGATTGACCATCCAAGAAACTCTAAAGAAAGCCCTAAAAAACCAGCTCTCCAGATCTTAAAATAGTAGAATGGTATACCAGGAGAGCCGAAAAATAATGAGAAAATCAAAAGGTGAGTGCAGCTGGAAGGACCTTACAGAGTGCCAGATTTAACATTATCTCAACTCTAGAGACCACAACATCTAATTAAACGTATTACGAAGATCTGGAGATTAGGGAAAACAACAAATACTTAGCACTGGAGAGTCGCTTTAGACTAATAGAAAAGACATATGAATGTTTCGATACAGATGTTAAGGGGAATTGAATATGAGGTGCTAAGAAAAAGCCAGAAAAGGAACAGAAAATCACTCACTTGATCTTGAGAGGCCGCACGACAGCACCAGAGTAATGGAAAAAAAAACAATGAACAAACGACGGCGCGCTGTCTCCCTCCTCCTCGCTCTCTTCCTCCTCCTTCGGAAGCAGAAAATGTAATGGAACGCCAGAAAGTAGGACGGGGCAAAATTTCAGTCAGCGCCCGCTTGATCCACTTTTTTTTTTTTCTTTTTTTCTTTTTTTTTTTCTTTTTTTTCTTCTCTTTCTAAAAATAAATAAAAAGAAAAAACACAAACACCGAGGAAATGAGAGAAATCCGAAGGAAGAGCCAACCACAGAACCCGACCCAGACTCTAAGGATATTTAGTCTTTAATTATAGTTTAACATATCTATTTTATTTGATCTTCTATTATAAACCATGTTTGTTTTTGGTGGCAAGTATCTTTCCCTTTATTACTCTTACCATTTATTACTGTTTTCCTATCCTAATTTTTTTTATTATAAATAGAGAACTTTCACCCCTAGTAGGGTGGTTTTAGCAAATATTCTCTATAGCCTCTTTCGGTTTAGCAACTCTAATCTTTTATTTTCAATGGCTTCTGAATCCTCTACTCATATTCTTTTTCACCACCACTACTGGGTTTGATGCCGTAGGAGCAGTCTCTATGGCTACTGCAGGTGAAGCCGGTTGATTACTCATCAGCTCCCAAATCATTGGCCCATCTTTCGCCGTACTCTGTATATACAATCTCACTTTCTCTAACACAATTGGTTTCCCCTTAGCCAACATAGTCTCTTTCGTTTTCTTCTCAATCTTCCCTTCATCCTTCATAAAAACCCTAACCTTAGAATATACAAATCTCGAGAAGCCTATCGACCTTCTAGAGAGATTTACCCTCGGAATCTGGGTGTCGCACTAGCCTCTTTGCCAACCAAGTCGCCGCTGGCCTCCTTCACCCACTGTGGCGACTCCTCTGGCTTCAACACTATCTTCGTTCCTTGCTCCAGGGGGCGCGGCTCCCTCTCCGTCCATTGGAACTTCACCACCTACTATAGAGTCGATTACTTCTCTACGGGCTCCACCTACTATTCCATCGTCGACCTTCACTCCTGACAATGATGGTGCTATGAACAAAATCTATCATTGTGGCTCTTCACCCACTCCTGATGGTCTCTTTATTAGTCAATTAAAATATGCTCAAGATATTCTTACTCGTGCTCATTTGCTTGATAGTAAACCAATCCACAAGGTGCAGACCCCACTCTGTCTTCGCCCCTCTCTTTCTTTCTTCGTCTAAAACACACCTAGATGACGTTTTTTTTCTTCGTCTAGGAAGAAAGAAACAGAAAGTGCAAGAAAATAACAAAAGGAGCACGGGAACGAAAGCTTTGGAATTTGTTGTTGCTGAAACATGCGTACATTTGTTTCTCCTTTGATTGCCCTGTTTAAATAAAAAATCTATCTTAAAAATGTTCGTGGCCAACTAAACTTGGGCCACTTTCCTATAAACATGGCACAAATGTCCAATTAAAAATGCTTAAAATCTTCCCGAAAAAAAAAGTGAATAATCTAAACAAGAAAAACAACATGTTTTTATCAAACAATCAAATTTTAGGTGTGCCAGATACTTGGTGAAGATTTCTCTAAGTTGTTCCTCTGTTTGGATGAAGTAAATCTTAATAAGCCCCCGATCTGCATACTCCCGGATGTAATAGAACCTGATTTTATGTGCTTGCTTCGGTCGTGCAAAACTGGACTTTTGATCAGGGAGATCGTAGCTTTGTTGTCCACGTATAACATTGGTGGATCGTCTTCTCTTCCAATGAGTTCTTCCATCAGCCGCAACGCCAGACCCCCTGTGTGGTCGCCATTGAAGCGGCGATGTACTCTGCTTCGCAAGAAAACAGAACAACTACCTTATGTTCAGTTAATTGCCAGCAGATCGCGCCACCTGAGAGGAAGCAAATCATCCCGCTGGTGCTCTTACGATCATCACGTCACCGACCATGTCACTATCATTGTAGCCGACTAGCTCAAGCTTCTTCTTTTCTCTCCGTACACAGTATCTCACACCCTAGCCTCTGGTTCCAGCCACATAGCACAGGATGTGCACAGCCATGAGATGCTCCTCCCTAGGTGCTTCCGCAAACCTGCTCACTTATCCAATGAAATAGGCGAGGTCAGGGCGTGTGTTTACCAGATAGCGCAGACTCCCGGCAATGCGTAGTAATTGGTGGCGTCGACTGCCAGTGTAGTGCTAGCCTTCCTTAGCTGGAGTCGGGCCTCCATTGACATCCTTATAGGATTATTATGTGACTGTTATGATACATGATATGATATGTGCATGTTATAGATTGTTATGTTTGAAAATGTGAAAACGCTATGATATGACTGATATGTGACATGAATGATATGTTATGATTGATATGCAAAACGACAACTAGCATGAAATACAACCCCGACATATGCATGAAAGAAATGATAAATTATATGAAAAATGATATGATATGTATGAACTCTAGCAAGGTTGTATTATGATAATTAAAATGGAAAAATGTTGAGACCTCATGCATTATTGAGTGCTCGTGCATCATGGGTACCCCTATTCCTTCACGATAGTACGGACGCGTACACTATGAGGCAGGGGAATGATCATTGTGTTACCATAATGTTGCCGCAACGACCGCTACTTCTAACGGGTGTCCAACATCAACAACTACCAGAGAATGCTCACCCGACCAGAAAGGGGGCAAAGAGATTTACGAACTGATTGGTGGGTCCATACCCGCACGTGCGGACTGTGTGTAGTGAAATAAGTACACATCCAAGTTACCCATTAGGATAGTCACCGTAGGAAAATAGGCTATTACGATAGGTCTCATGCATGCATTTGTATGTCTTTGCATTATAACCCCAATAGGGGTCGCTTACTAAGTATTTTTAAATACTCAAGCCACGCGCTACTATATGTTTTAGAGTAAGGTAAGGCGCCCCTGTAAGCGTGATGGTGGCATGGCAAACTCCGAGATTGTGGCACATGCATAGGATGGATTTGCATTCAATTTTAGTAGACTATAGATTAGTATAGGTTCATTGCATTTTTTCCATTTAGTAGTATGTGAGTTAGGATAGGGCATTTTCTTCTGTATTATTTTTCATTTTATTTATTTTCTTTGTATAAGTTTTATTTCAAGGTAATAAATGAAGCACACAAGTTTGATGTCATAATATAGAATCAATTCCGCATTAAATGTTCAAGATATGGGTATAGTAACAACCTTAAGTAAAAAATTTAGGGTCGTTACGATAAAAACTCAGGATACTCTATCTTCATATTCATTTTATTTGAGCTCTATCTATTTAACAGCAAAATTTATGAGAAAGGTCTTAGCAAAAAGAAAGAAAAAAAAAAAGTTAACGATGGATGCCAGAAGTACGTAAGTGAGTTTTGGAGTAAGTGCTAGTAAATTTGGCACCTTCATTCCTTTAAAAAATCTTTGATCCGAGCATAATGTTCGTTCTAGAAAAAAAATTAAATTTGAAAAGGTGACAAGTGAACGACGAATAATCTATAAAAATAACAAAGTAAAGAAAACTTGAATTGGATTTGATGGGGAAGAACCCCAGAGACCACAATAAATAAAATTCAACACATGAGAAAATCTATGTTCATTGCGCGAACAAGACAATCGATGATTTTTCGCAAGTTGACTAGTACTGCATATTGATGGAGAAGTCAATAAAGACAAAGAGAAAGATGTCCTCTCTTATTTAAAAACGAAACAACAGAATAATTCACATTACCGAGGCGAGCATATTATAAAATCATATGAAGCATCGATAATTAATTTTTAAGGAAAGAAATAAAGTTAGAGTTGGCACACTCCACCACATAGAGCTCTTTATCCCTTTTCAACCTTTTTACCGGTCACCACCACCCTTCATATTTGACGATTTTAGACAATAAAAAGATTATTAGTAAATGTAACCGAGAAAGAGGGAAATCAAACCATTAATTTACTTATTGAAAGAAGATTTTTTGTGATATGAAAGACAACCCATATATCTAATAAGTGAATATTTGAAACATGAGAAAGAGTACAGTTGGTATTGGTAATGGGTAGAGAGACACTGTTTCCTATAATCACAGAGTCTTTACCCGTGTAATTTCTGAACTAATCCAAAATAGATGGATTTGTGGTCATATGAGCTGAAGACACCGTGTTCAAAAACCAATTTGCATATCACGTCCAGCAATAGAATTGGATATGTTGAAAGCTTCGACAAGGTGAACATGAGCTAAGTCAGTCCGAGCATACTCTTGGTCGCAGCGATTAGTAGAATGGCCCTCTGTGCGACATATTTGGCAGTGAGGTGATCGATGACTTTGACCATAGTGGGTTCCTCCTCGAGTGGAAGAGATGTTGCGTAACAACCCAAAATTTTCTACTTAATTTAAGGTCGCTACTGTATATGTACTATAAACATTGAATGCGGAAGACTTCATTGAAATTCCATAAAACATAACCTTTATCTTAAAACACAGCCATGGACTTACGTGTTTCAAAAACATCTCTAAAACGACACAACAAAAGACTAAATAAAATAAATAAGAGTTTAAGTTAAAAACATCCTATTCTAGCCTAAGTCTAAGAAAATAAATACCACTATCCTATGCATGTGTCATGGTCTCGAATTGCGATCCCACCGTCAGCCGTACAGGAATGTCTTGCCTTAACTTGAAAAATGTAGTAGCACATGGCTTGAGTATTTAAAGAAATGCTCAGTAAGTGACCCCACTATTGGGGTTAAATGAAGAACATGCAAATGCAATGACGGGACCTATCCTTTCAGTCTATTTCCCTACGGTACTGTCCTAACGGGTAATTTAGACGTGTACTATATACTCTACACACAGCCCATACATGCGAGTATGGGCTCACCAGTCAGTTCGCACACCGCTGGGGCACATTCCTTATCGGGCGAGCATACTCTGGGAGCTCCTTAGGCCGGACACTCGTTAGAACTAGTAACCGTCACGGCATCGCTATGCAAAACATAACGATCGTTGTCTTGCCATTGGATGTACGCGTCCGTACCCTCGTGATGGAATAGAGGTATCCCCCAAAATGCATGAGCACACATAATGCATGAGGTCCCCAATATTTCTACTTTTATCATTAATGAATATAACCCCGCTATCATCTTTCATGCTTAACATGTCATTTCTCATTTTTCAGTCTACGTATCATACATAATCCTAACGGGGTTACATTTCATTTTATTTATCTAAATTGTTGTATACATACAATTTAGAAAACATAACGCTCCATGCTTTTAATATGTCATTTCATACAACAATTGCCTCAATGGTCACACAAAACAATCTAAACATAACACATCACATCACAATATATCGTATTATAACATGTCATATCGTAAACACTTCGTAGTCATATCGTTCCCATATCGTAAACACTTCGTAGTCATATCGTTCCCTAACTTATCATAGTCTTAACGTTCTTATACCTATCACAGTCATATCGTTATGTCAACGTACCTTAGTCATATCCTTACAGGAACATATTCTAACGCTATTGTTCTATCAATCTAATTCATATAACAATTACCTCAATGGTCACATGAAACAATCTAAACATAACACATCACATCACAATATATCGTATCATAACATGTCATATCGTAAACACTTCGTAGTCATATCGCTCCCTAACTTATCATAGCCTTAACGTTCTCATACCTATCACAGTCATATTGTTATGTCAACGTATCTAGGTCATATCCTCACAGGAACGTATTCTAACGCTATCGTTCTATCACTCTATCACAAACCTATCCCTTTCTACCCATATTCTTTCATCAATCTCTTCTGTCTATAGCACTACGGTATGTAACCTAACCTTAACGTTTCATGAACGTATCTTACTTCTATCGTTACATTTCGTTTTGTGCATCCTTCTCATATCCTATCTCAAACATATCCTTGAACACATCGTACCATAATTATTATCATACAATCCACATATTATAACATAACATAAACATAATATAAACATACCGATTCACAGATGATTCACACATATCAGTATATATGACACGTGCAGAACCACAAGCATGTGTCAACATCAATATAAACATGTCGATAGTAAGGGCACTTACTTGGTTAACTTAAGTTGTCACAAATATATCCTTAATGAAAGTTCGATTCCGTCCTTTGAAATCCAAATCAACCTATGTGAGCCCATGACATCAGTTTCAAGTTTGAACTCTATAAAATTATTTCTCTAATTTACACTGGCCATTGTAAAATTTTGATATTTCTTATTAGACAAAATTTAATGGAGTTCCATGCCCTTCTATATTTACGGATTTATTTTTAAATTCTGTTTAACAAATCTTTCCTCAATCTTCCTCCTCTCTCTTTATAATTAAATAGCAATCTTCTCTCCTCTCTCCTTGTAATTATTTTCGGTAAACATTTTCAATTCTGTAAACAATATATTACTCTAACCCTGTATTTATTATATTATTGGCCAATTTTAATAAATTGTTTGGCTACTATCTTATAGATTTATAGATCTGCAACTGATTCTAACCTTATTTCCAACTTCAAATGCTAACAAAAAAAAATCTAATTAATTAAATATGGATCTGATTATTACAGGATCTGGTAGAATAGGAAACAAATTTGATCTTAAATTAATTTCTTATAACCATCGCTATAAAACAAAAAGTAAATCTGAGATAGGATTTTATCCTAATAACAGACCAAAACCTCTGAGGTAAATCTGCATAGTATCCACCGTTGAAAAGCATTTTACTTTTTCTCAAATTTAAAATTTTTATGTTTATTTTTATTTTCAAGTAATCCTTTTTAGTTATTTATGTATGAATTGTTATTATTATTATTATTATTTTGACGTATATATATTTTTTATTTGTTTATTTATTATTATTATTATTTTGGCTATTACATGTTGTCGTGGGGATGAGAACGATCTTGCTGGTTGCTACGGGAAGTAGGGTGACTTCCATGAGTGCAGCCATGATTTGGTTGTGAATACAACATAAGAGGAAGCATAAGACTAAAAGGAGCACCGGAACAACTCAAAACTTTAGTTTTAGAGACTAAAATTGCAAAATAAGGGAGAAGGATTAGAGTCATTTGAGTAGCAGTAAATTTTGAAAAATTGGTGTCAAGTTCACCAAGGAATTAGTGCACTTTATCCAATGTCCTCGTCGGGTCTACAAATGACTTGAAGTTGATCACATATTATTTTGAAGGTACGAGCATACTCAACAATAGGTTTGGTGTCGCATTTCATTTGCTGCAAACCATCCTTCAATGTCAATGCATGGGCTTTCCGATGATGACTAAACGTAGTCTTCAAGGTGAGTCAAACGTCACAAGCAGTGGAGAGACCAACAACGACAACAATGACTTCCTTGGTGAGAGAGAAGAGCAAGAGATAGAGAATTCATTGATTGACTGCTTTCACGCCAAATATTTGGTGTTGAGTGTTAAAAGAGATGGATGGTTCAAAGTAGGGTGGTGAAAGTAGAGTTCCATCAATGTGGCCCAACATGTCATGACTCTCGAGTAGATGGAGGAGTTGACTTCTCCAAACAAGATAATTGGAGTAAGAGAGCTGGATGGTGATGAAATGAATTAGAATGTTGAAAGGAAGAAGATAAGAACAAAATTCAAAAGCCATGGAGAAGAAAGGGATCGGGGTTGCTAAATCAGGCCGCCTTCGATATCGTGAGAATATTTGATAACACCACCGCACATAAAGGATGACTAGAGTTTTGTATGTGTAATCATTTACGTAATCAAATAAATAAGAAGAGAAAGGGTTAAATATGGTACATATATTAAACGGTAATGGAAGACTAAATATCCTCAACAATACAAGATGTTAGCCTATAATCAAGATACGGTAAGGGAAAATTAAGCATCGTCAAGTTGTAGGCAGAGGAGGCAATGGCGAGGGTTTCGGGTCAAGAAATTCGCATCTTCCATGGGGTGAAGGAGAAAGAGAGTGAAGAGATTGGTCCATGAAGAAGGAAGAATAAAGGGATGGATATGGGTGTGACCTGTGACTGTGAGTGCATTAATTTGATTCGTTATAAAGGTGCTATTGAGAAATTGTTGAAAGGGACTAAAACGTAATTCACCATGCATGGAATCCTTTTTGCCACGTCATACCAAATATATTTTAATTTTTATGTTTGAAATTCTGAAATGGATATTTTAACCCATGAATTAAAAAGATTATAAGTGTATATTAATAGTAACTAAAACATATATTTTGACGATTTAAATATTTAAATGAAATAAATTTAAAAGTTTAGAATATTGTTTTGAATCCACAAGGGGATAGGATAAGGGTAAGGATGGTAATTAGTTTAGTAGATCTATCATTCTTGTTTCATATAAAATTAATTTCAAACTCAAAATACTTTTATGTTGTTAGACATAAGCTAGAGAATCTAAAAACTGCAGTTTCAATGTTTTACTAAAATTGTTCATACCTAATTTCACAATGAATTAAATAAACTTCGATTGCATTGAATCAATTGAATTGAATGCAAGCTTCTACTCCAGATTGTAACTAAGTCTTTTATTAAGCAGCCACACACAAGCAACATGTGTGGCAAAACCAGCTTGAATTCCACATTTTTTGTATTCAATTGTTGCAGACACAAAACCAAGAAGGCAAAATCCACATTTGTTGTATTCAATTGTTGCAGACACAAAACCAAGAAGGCAAAACTGAGAAACCAAAGCTCATCGGCATCGATGCTCCAACATAGCCACAAACCTCATCCAACGTAGCCACAAAATCGAGTGAAAAATAAGAAAGTCTAGATCGAAATAGGGAATGATTCGTTCTTGCCTCCATCCGGTAGTAAGGGACTCTCAACTTTCTTATTCGTAACATAGAATAAGAAACCTATTAACAAATCCCACATCAAAATAAAATCCTAGAGAATGAACATCTCTTTCTCATTAAAAACTATTTCCCTTTTTTTTTTTACAATTTTTCGGGGACACTTATAATGAACAAGATGGGCTAGCAAATGTTGCAAAACAAGCAACCTTGCTTTGTAAACAAGTTACTTTAAAAAGAAGATGAAAAAGAACGAAAGAAAGAAATAAAGAAAAAGAAAACTGCGAATTGCTTCATACGCTTATCTTATCGACATGGTAAACCAGAAAATGCAAGCTGATCATGAAGGAAGAAGGAAGTCTCTTGCGGTCACCTTCTTAAGGTTAAGGTAGCTACTACTTCTCGAGGTGGTACCCTTCAGTAAGGGAAGCTTGAATGAACTCCTCAAATTCAGCTTCCATGGTGCGCAGTTCTTCATTTGCATCGAGATCGAATGCCTCTGGCAAAAAATCAGCAATGTCGTTACTCAAATCATCTTCGCCGTCCATGTAGAAGTCACCGTCTTCCTGGTGTTGGCTGAGCCAGTAATTGCGGTACCATGTCGAGGTTGTGACCAATTGCCACCATTGCGGGGAGAAGTCCTCCACCTGGTATGCAGCCGGGATGAAAAGTGGGGCGTTCGGGTTTAGCTTTGATCTTCCATCAACAGATGCTAGAGCCATTGTTTTGGAATGCAACTATACAATTGATCTACGGACCTTCAGAAAAACAAACAAAATCAGCCAAATGTAGAAAAGCTATTACAAAACCTTAACAGATATGCAAAGCAGGGCGATCTATTTCGTTCACTGTTCTTCAAATTTGCTAACATTGTTCTTATCAACAATGATTGTATTACTTATTTTCTCATCATGTTTCATCTTGTTTACAGAAGGATTGAAATTCTTTGTCAAAAGTATGAATCAAAACAAAAAAAAAAACACTCATATTAGATTAGTATTACTTAAACACACGATTAGATACATATACAAATCTGATTCCAGTCATCCAGATCAATCAAAATCAAAATCTCAGAGCATCCGTCTTCAAATCAAAATTAGGAATTCATCTCATATCACGAAGATTTAAATGTTCAAATCCTAGTTTATAAACAAAACAATTATAAGATTTAAATGTTCAAACCCTAGTTTATAAACGAAACAATTATCAGATTTCCAATCGAGAGATCAGAAATCCCGATCAACGAAGGAGAACGCGTAATTAAAACTCCGATCTAGATAAATTAAACCAAAATAATAAAAAGAAAAAAAACGTACAAAAAAGAATCCCCCTGTCCGCAACGATTTCCAAACCCGGCTCCACAAATCAGATTGCAAACAAAACGACTCACAACAAGTAGATTTAAACACCCATCAATGAATCAAAACCGCACAGATCGCAGATCAGAAATCAGAGAAATCACAACCCGGTCCATTAAAAAAAAAAACCCGAATATTCACAATCACAAACATCACCGCCATACTCTCCGCATCTAAAGCAACACCAAACGCACAGATCTAATACCAAAATTTCCCTTCCATTTCATCGTTCCATTCCCCCAGTATTCTCGAGATCGAAACGGAAAAAGAAAAACAGGAGACCAAATTCAACAGAAAAGGAGAAGAAAAATTTACCAGTTGAGAGAGAACGGGGGAATTCAGTTTTGACCAAATTGAAAAGAAAAAATCAGTGGGAAATTTCGAGGTCTTATCCTCTTCCTGAGAGACTCACAATTTCAACGAAGTCCACAAATGGGGTTACCGAAGTTGAAGAAGAGAGGGCCGTTTTTATAGGGAACAAAAAGGGATTTATTCTTTTCTTAATTTATTTTATTCTTTTTAAATTCCTTTCAGTTTTATCCAACTAATCCGCGTGATTTCAGCGGCCGAGCGCGAGTGGGATTTTTTTAAAAGCGCGTGTGGTGTAGTTCGTTTGACTTTGACCTATCCCTATCAGTTGGGAATGGGAACATGCCACGTTTCAAATTTGTCTGCTAACGACCGTACCTGAAAATTATTGGCTTCTGTTCGTTTTAAATTTACGATTTTGCCCTTTTTGTATTATGATATATATATATATATATATATTTTTTTTTTCCTTTCTTTTTTGGTGGAAAAGAAAAGATTTTTTTTATAATTTGATTTATGTCTAAAAGTAATTTTCAACCTCGATAACAGGATTTGAACCTACGCAAGCAAAGCTCAACCAATTTTGAGTCTATCTCCTTAACCACTCGGACATATCGACACTAATAAAAATTACTATTTAGTGAAAATTCTTTCTGTCGAAAAAAATTCACAACTAAGACAATGTATCTAAAAAAATACAGCAACTCGATCCAGCCTATGAAGACCCCGATTTCAAGATTCTCTTCGTAATCACTAAACAGATCAGCGTTACTGAAAATTATTATTTGATAAATTAAGTCTTAAATTACTAGAAGGAGACCGTTCTTAGAGCGTTAAGACCTAGAACTTTAGAATGTTAGTCAATTATTGTGTCTAACAGAGTACTTTAAGATGGGAGAGAGGTTAATTAATTAAATTCATTAAAATTACGGTTACTTACCCTTGTTACAAATATAGATTAAGATTATAAAAAAAATTAATTGCAACCTATTTTTAGATTTGGTATCTATTAAATCTCGAAATTTTAATTTATATTTTATGAGTTATACATTTTTAATTTTATGTTGAATAAATCTCTAATAAAATTTAAATTGTTAAAAATTAATTAATCTAATATATAAATTTAAATTCTTGTTATTGTTTTTTATTTAATAGATTCTTTAATTTTAAAAAATTTAAAAATTTTGAAACTAAATAATCACTCAATTTTGTATTTTAATTAAATTTTTTTTATTTACAAGTATAAGTTGTATTTAAAGGTTATGAATATCAATAAGAATCAATTCAATTGATCTAAAAGATATATATTTTCACTCAACCCGTCGATAGCAGGATTTGAACCTACGCAGGCAAAGCCCAACAGATTTCGAGTCTGTCTCCTTAACCACTCGGACATATCGACATTGATAAAAATTATTATTTGGTAAAAATTATTTCAATTGAAAAAATTCACAACTAAGACAATTAGCTAGGTCTAAAAAATATTGCAACTCGACCCAACCTATGAACATCCTGGTTTCAAGTTTGTGTCTTTAACCACTCAATCATATCACATTATTGAAAATTATTATTTGATAAAGGTACTTGAGTTGATAAAAATTTTGTTACCAGATTTTCTGTAAATTTTTAGGTAAATTTTTTAATTATCTATTTATAATCTCAGTATATATAGAGCTTTATTGCACTTCATAATACAATCTTCTCATCAACCCTTCAATCACTCATTCTTTCGCTAACAAATTGGTATAAGAGTAGTCTTCTTAAGGGATCTGTAAGATCAAATGGAAGGGGAATCCAGTTTTTTAGCTGTTGCACCACCAGTCTTTGATGGAGACAATTATCAAATGTGGGCAGTTCGTATGGAGACTTATATGGAGGCTTTGGATCTTTGGGAAGCAATAGAAGAGGATTACAAGGTCCCTTCACTTCTAACAAATCCTACTGTAGCACAAATCAAAGCACTGAAGAAAAAAAAGACAAGAAAATCAAAGGCAAAAGCTTGCCTATTTGCAACTGTATCTAAATGATCTGCAAAACTTGCCTATTTGCAACTGTATCTAAATGATCTGCACGCGAATAATGTCCCTCAAAATAGCAAAGGAAATTGGGGATTACCTCAAGACTGAATATGAAGGAGATGAGAGGATTCGTGGAATGAAAGTCCTGAATTTGATTAGGGATTTCGAGTTGCAGCAGATGAAGGAGTTTGAGTCGGTAAAAGAGTACTCTGACAGACTTCTCAGCATTGCCAAGAAGGTGAGATTGCTTGGTTCTGTGTTAAATCATTTCAGGATTGTTGAAAAGTTGCTGGTCACTATTCTAGAGAAGTTTGAAGCCACCATTACTACTCTGGAGAACATCAATGACCTATCAAAGATTTCTCTTACAAAGCTCTTGAATGTTTTACAAGCACAAGAGTATAAGAGGTCTATGAGGCAAGAAGGGCCATTGAACAAGTGTTTTGTGTCAAATCTAAATCCGATGGAGAAAGAGCAGATAACCCTTCTTGCCTCATAGACCTCCTTTGTTTTTGTGCTGGTAAAGCATTCAAGAGCTCTGTAAGAGAAATCTTTGATAGGTTTTTGGTGTTCTCCAGAGTAGTAAAGGTGGCTTCAAACTTCTCTAGAACAGTGACCAGCAACTTTTTAACAATCATGAAATCATTTAACACATAACCAAGCAATCTCACCTTGTTGGCAATGCTGAGGAGTCTCTCAGAGTACTCTTTCACTGACTCAAACTCCTTCATCTTCTGCAACTCGAAATCCCTAATCAAATTCAGGACTTTCATTCCACGAATCCTCTCATCTCCTTCATATTTCCTTTGCTATTTTGAGGGACATTATTCGCACGAAGATCATTTGAGATACAGCTGCAAATAGGCAAGCTTTTGCCTTTGATTTTCTTGTCTTCTTTTTCTATTGTGTTTTGATTTGTGCTACAGTAGGATTTGTTGGGAGAGGAGGGACCTCGTAATCCTCTTCTATTGCTTCCCAAAGATCCAAAACCTCTAGATAAGTCTCCATACGAACTGTCTACATTTGATAACTGTTTCCACCGAAAACTGGTGGTGCAATAGTGGAAAAACTTGATTCTACTTCCATTTGATCTCACAGATCCTTAAGAAGACTATTCTGATACCAATTTGCCAGTCAAAGAGTGAGGGATTGAATGGTTGATGAGAATTATACTATGGAGAGCAACAAGGTACATGGAGAATATAAAAAGATATTAAAAAATCTACCTAAAAATGTGAAAAAAAAAAATCCAGTAACAAACAAGTAAATTAAATCAAAACTAATAACTCCTAATTATAAATAGATTTAATCAGATACTAACGGACAGTTATCTAAACAAACACGTGATCGGTCACTTCTTCTACCGTTAGGTCGTTCATGTCAAGCAATGTCTCGATTGAAATCCCGACTTGCTCGAGGTGATGTGGGCGACCTGGGCAACCTGCAGCATCTTCTTCACGATTTCCGTCTTGTTAATGCTCCTACCATGAGTGGTGATGCTGTTGGCGAGCCCCGTGATCTGCATGGAAAAATCGTTGACAGATTTGTCGTCCTTAAAGCGGATCTCTGAGAACTCCTTCCGCAATTGTTCGATGTTGGACTCCCATACTTGCCACACACCAACCGAGACGGATTTGATCCCCTCCCAAGCCGATTGCGCAGTGCGCTTGGTGGACAGAGACACCAGCATCTTTGGAGGTACAGCCCACAGTATGGCGGCGAATGCTAGTCGATCCTCCCGGTACTTGATTGCTTCTCCTTCCTTAGGCTCGACGGCGTGCCACAACCCTTGTGCCTATAGGTTGACGCGCATTAGCAAAGCTCACTCATTGTAGTTGGACCTTGTCACATCAGGTACTGCACCAAAGCAGTCGTCTCCTTGATCACGCGCTCAACGACGACTCAACGTTCGTCTTCGTGGCGCCAGCCTCTGGTGGTGGTGATGGAGACATTGGCGCTTGGCGGCGACGTAGAGGAGAGCGTGAGTCTGTCTGGGATGGACCTAACAACGTGTGCATCTTCGTGTTTTGGTGCATCTTCTTCTACCTTGAACCTAAGCTCTAATACCACTTGTTGTCTTTAACCAGAGCAGCTCGCTGACGGTGAAACCAGGAAGAGATAATAGAAGGTGTAAGGATGAAGACGGTAAATCTTGTTGCAAAAGACAGTGCATATGTTTCTCATTTGATTGCAGTATTTAAAACAAACCTACACTTTAAAAATGCCCAAAGTGGCCAACTAAACTTGTGTCACTCCTCTCTAAACATGGCCGAATGGCCAGCTAAAATTATGCTTCTCTACTCGACGTGGATGCATCAAATTATCTAACAAAAAATTCAACTGAAGATGAAAATTATGATTAAAAAAAAAAGTTTATCTAACCATCATCCCTCTTACAAAATAATTTGTGATACTTTCATTCTTATTCATCTCTAGGGTCTCAAATTTTCTGGTTAATGCATTAAGAAGAGATTTCTTCACTTTTTAGTTTCCACCAAACTTTCGCATCATTGAGTCCAAAACAATGTGTTATGAGACGATCTAAGATTTGGACAATACGATCAATTGCCTAGAAGAGGTAATACGTTACTTGGTGATCTTTGAGTCTAGGATCATCAAGGGGCACTTTTTGCGCCTAGTTAGCTTTGTTCCTTCCAGTAGTTCCGAAAAATCAATCTCTACCATACTCCATAGACTCTTTGCTCCATGAGCTCACTCTAATGATCATAGGGATCTTCGTTAAAGTTTTGTCTTCACTCATACTCCCTGTATTTGATCACTAAAAAATTTGTACTCTATAAAGCCTAGTGGTGGCTATTATACCAATTGTGTAAGGTTTTGGCAGAAAATAAGTAAGCCAAACAAATAAACAATTGGAGATTCAAACGATGATATTATTGAATACTAATCACAAATATTGCGAAGTAGTCAAACTAAATAGCTAAAAAATACTCTAACTATCCTACTGGGAACGGTCTTTATTTAACCATGTTTGATAGAATCAAATTCTTCTCATAGCATAGTAGGAGAAGTCTATGCTACGAATAGTAATCATATATTGTTAGTATTTGATTTTGATAAGATATATGAAAACTCAATACAATTTTGGATTCCTAAATTGGATTACCTTTATTGGAATGGGCAGAAAGTATCTAATTATGATGTTCACGTATGTATGTCATGATTAATCAATGTTATTTTTTTGTTAGCGGAAATTGACTGCTTTAGTTTGTCATATATCACCGTCAGCCTTGCGGTTTTAAAATGCGTCTATTATGGAGAGGTTTCCACATCTTTATAAGGAATACTTTGTTCCTCTCTCCAACTGATGTGAGATCTCACAATCCACCTCCTTGGGCCCATCATCCTTGCTAACACACCTTCCAGTGTCTTGCTTTGATATCATTTGTCATAGCCTAAACCAACCGCTAGCAGATATTTTTCGCTTTGGCCCGTTACGTATTGCCGTCAGTCTCATGGTTTGAAAATGTTTCTACTACATAGAGGTTTCTACACCCTTATAAAGAATGCTTCGTTTCCCCCTCCAACTGATGTGAGATCTCACAATTTTGCCTATTTACCATATACAGGATACACTCATTTTGGCTATCAACCGTGCGACAGCTGCTAAAATACCACTTGAAAGACACTTGCATGCCAAAAGATCTTCACAGTTTTCCTTCGTGGCCCGACATTTCTTTTGCGTCTTTGAATCTGGCGATTGAACTTTATCAATATTTACTTCAACTGTTTGATGTTCAACATGATAGAACCCAAAAAGAACTAGATCATATTGCAAGGTAAAAGATGAACTTACAAGATAAACTAAGTAATTGGAAGAACTTCGACCCTCTCTTTCTTGTTCTTGTGATTGTTAGGATCGCACAACAACGCACACACTCGATCTAGATGAACACAAAGAAAAGGATAGAGAAAAATGCAAGGAGAACTCTAGCTAAAAGAATTTTTTATTTGATGATTTCAGGTATGTACAACAAGAGAGAGTATAGAGAATAGAAAGTACATCTTCAAAGCTTTACTGGACGGGATATATATATGGTTCAGTCTACTAAATATAGCTTTACCAGATTTAACCATCTACTATATATAGCTATTTACCATATATAGCTTTACCGGATATAGCTTTACCATATATGGCTTTACCAAATATAGCTTTACCGGATATAGCCGTTGACCAAGCTATAAATACAGGGAGCAGACTCCATAACTCAACAATTCTCCCACTTGGAGACTGATCCTACACCATACCAATTAGGGCTTTGCATAACCTTAATTTTTCAACATCAACACATTTTGTCAACATGTCTGCTGGATTCTTTGCACCCTCTATCTTCTCCAAACACATATCGCCTTCTTCCACTAACCTGCGAGTGAAATGGTACCGTCTTCTAATGTGTTTTGTCCTTGAATGATAGACTGGGTTTTTCACCAACTGTATGGCACTCTGACTATCTGTATGAAGGATCTTCTTGCACTGCTTCCGGCCTAATTCTTCTAGATAGTCTGTCATCCATATCATCTCCTTTCCAACTTCAGCTATAGCCACGTACTCAGCTTCAGTAGATGAAAGAGCAACGCATTTCTGAAGCTTGAACATCCAACTCACTGCTGTTCCATCTATAGTGTAGATATACCCAGATGTGCTCTTGCTGAAGTCTACATCTCCACTCAGATCAGCATCCACAAAACCTTGCAGAACTACTTTGCCATTGCCATAACAAAGTGTAGTATTGGATGTACCTCTCAGATATCTCAGAAGCCACTTCACAGCTTCCCAATGTTCCTTCCCTAGATTTGCCATGTACTTGCTAACAACTCCCACGGCATGTGTTATGTCAGGTCTAGTGCAGACCATAGCATACATCAAACTCCCAACTGCAGAAGCGTACGGAACTGATGCCATGTGTTCACGTTCCTCAACTGTCTTGGGAGATTGCCCCTTTGACAATTTAATATGATTTGCCAAGGGGGTAGTCCTGGGTTTAGCATTATTCATCTTGAATTTGGACAACACCTTCTCAATGTATGTTCTTGGGATAGATTTAATGTGCCAGCAAATCTATCTCGAGAAATCCTCATCCCAAGGATCTGCCTCGCTGCACCTAAATCTTTCATCTCAAATACTGAAGACAAGCTTGCCTTCAGGTGGTTTATCTCCCTCATACTTGATCCAGCAATTAGTATATCATCCACATACAGGAGTAGAAACACATAAGAATCAGTGTATTTCTTGAGGTAGCAACACTGATCCTTTTCACTTCTGTGGAAACCACTCTTGCTCATGAAGAAGTCAAACTTCTTGTACCATTGTCTCGGTGCTTGTTTCAGTCCATACAAGCTCTTATTGAGCTTGCACACCATGTGCTCCTTGCCTGGAGCTGCAAACCCTTCGGGTTGTTGCATATAGATCTCCTCATCTAGATCTCTATGTAAAAAAGCCGTTTTTACATCCATTTGCTCGAGGTGCAAATTCTCCGATGCAACAATACTCAGCAGAATTCGGATAGTAGTTAATTTCACAACTAGAGAAAAGATCTCAGCATAATCAATACCTTTTCTTTGTGAATATCCTTTAACTACTAACTGGGCCTTAAACCTCCTTCTGCCATCTAGTTCAACCTTGATTTTGAACACCTATTTGTTCAACAGAGCTCTTTTTCCTGTAGGCAACTCAGTTAGCACCCACATATTATTTCTTTCAAGTGAGCTCATCTCATCATCCATGGCTTGCTCCCACTTGGTTGAATCTTCCACTTGTAGGGCCTCATCAAAGAACTCTGGTTCTCCTTCGTCAGTCAGCAACAAATAATGTAATGAGGTTGAATATCTATCTGGTGCTCTGGTAGTTCTGGATGATATTCTCAACACCTGCTCAGGTGCTACTTGCTCCACGTCTGGTTCTTCAGCAATAGGATCAGAAGTTTATTTTGCTTCTGTTGTACCATCACTGCGTGAATTTTCTTGCCACTCAAGTTCAACTCCCACTTGCTTCGTAGTCTCAAAGTTTATCTTCTCTCTGTCCTTGTACATGACATTTTCATCAAAGGTCACATCACAGTGTCTTAGGATCTTCATATTTTTCTCATCCCAAAACCTGTACCCAAACATGTCAGAGCCATAGCCTATGAAGTAGCATTTCACGCCCTTAGCATCAAGCTTATCTCTCTTCTCTGGATCAACATAGACATACGCAGTACAACCAAAGGTTCTCAAGTGAGAGTACTTGAGTTCTTTTCCTGTCCATACTTCTTCGGGCAATTTGAACTCCAAAGGTACTGACGACCCTCTATTAATCAAATATGTTGCTGTGTTCACAGCATCAGCCCAGAATGTCTTTGGCAATCTAGAATGAATCCTCATGCTTCTTGCTCGCTCATTCAATGTTCTGTTCATCCTTTCTGCAATACCATTTTATCTTGCTTTACCAAGAATTGTTCTAATTAATCTAATTCCCTCAGCTGCACAAAATGTTATAAACTCTGATTTGTTGTATTCTCCTCCATCGTCAGACCTCAGGCATTTGATCTTCAAGCCGGTCTGATTTTCAACTTCAACTTTCCACTTCTTGAAGGTGGTAAACACATCTGACTTGTGTTTCAGAAAGTAAACTCATACCTTCCTGCTAAAGTCATCGATGAATGTGACGTAGTACCTTGATCCACCAAGTGATGAAACTGGAGATGGTCCCCAGACGTCAGTATGAACCATTTCCAACCGCACTTTCTTCGGTTCTCTGGCAGCCTTTGTGAAACTAACTCGTTTCTGTTTGCCCGTAACGCAGCTCTCACAAAGACCCATATCAACAGATTTTAAGCCTTCTAAAGCTCCTTTTGCAGTTAGCATCTTCATTCCTTTGACGCTCATATGTCCAAGTCTATTGTGCCATAGACTTGAATTGGAAGCACTCTCAGCAGCAGCAGTCATGTTTATACACTCTGCAATTGTGTATAAGGTTCCGGATTTTGTGCCACGCGCAACAACCATGGCGCCCTTCACAATCTTCCAGGAACTCTTTCCAAACTCTGCTGCATAGCCTGTGCTATCCAACTGATCAATAGAGATCAGGTTCTTCTTGAGACCAGGAATGTATCTGACATCTTGTAATGTCCATAGATTTCCTGCTGGAGTTTGTATAGAGACATCTCCCTTTCCTTCAATCTCCAAGGCTTTGTTGTCGGCAAGATACACCTTCCCAAAATTTCCTGATTTGAAATTCCGAAACAATTCCTTACTTGGAGACGAATGGAATGATGCACCTGAATCCAAAATCCAGGATTCAGCTGGGCTATCCACACTAAGGATTAAAACGTTCTCAGCATCTTCTGTTGTGTATATAGAATCATCATCATCTTCAGATTTATGATTCTGCTTCTTCTTTAGTTTTGTACAATCTATCCGAAAGTGTTCTTTTCCCCCACAGCTCCAACACGTTACGTTGGGTTTGTTTGGAGATTTTCTTCGGTTCTTTGATTTTGAACGTCCATGTTTGTTTGAGCTCTTTGATTTGCTTCTTCCCCTTCGATCAACACTGAGAGCATTGCCTGATGAATCTCCAGTTTTCCGTTTGCGAATACTTTCGCTGAGAACTACATCTCGAATTTCATCAAACTTCAGTTTATCAGATCCTCGAGAACTGCTGATTGCGGCAACAACAGTATCCCATGACTCGGGTAAGGATGACATCAAAATCAACGCTTTAATTTCATCTTCGAAATTAATTTCCACCGAACCCAGTTGACTTATGATCATATTGAATTCATTTATATGATCCGCAACACGTCCACCTTCAGACATCTGTAGATTGAACAATCTACGCATCAAATACACTTTGTTCATAGCCGACGGTTTTTCATACATATTTGACAGCGCCTTCATCAGATCTGACGTTGTCTTCTCCTTGATAATGTTAAACGCCACGTTTCTAGATAGCGTCAACCGGATCATTCCTAAGGCTTGTCGATCCTTGAGCTTCCACTGTTCCGTGGTCATGGTATCCGGCTTCACCCCCAACAGAGGTTCGTGAAGATTTTTCTGGTACAGATAATCTTCAATCTGCATCTTCCAGAAACCGAAATCGGATCCATCGAACTTCTCAATTCCAATCTTTGAACTTTCCATCTTCACAGATCGTGGTGAATTTTGCCTTGCTCTGATACCAGTTGTTAGGATCGCACAACAACGCACACACTCGATCTAGATGAACACAAAGAAAAGGATAGAGAAAAATTCAAGGAGAACTCTGGCTAAAAGAATTTTTTATTTGATGATTTTAGGTATGTACAACAAGAGAGAGTACAGAGAATAGAAAGTACATCTTCAAAGCTTTAATGGACGGGATATATATATGGTTCAGTTTACTAAATATAGCTTTACCAGATTTAACCATTTACTATATATATAGCTATTTACCATATAAAGCTTTACCGGATATAGCTTTACCATATATGGCTTTACCAAATATAGCTTTACCCGATATAGCCGTTGACCAAGCTATAAATACAGGGAGCAGACTCCATAACTCAACAGTGATCACTTAAGCCCTAAATTAAATGAGTACCCAACTCTTTATGGGAAACACTCGCACTCTTTATTAAGACAAATCGAGAAGAGGTTACAAAACACTCTATAAAATACTATGCTCTCTGTGCTTTGTATTTCTTAGAATGAAAACGTACTTAGGGTGAATGAGTATTTATAGTAGAGACTACACAATTTAATAATAAAATTTATGAACCTTTTTCTAAAATATCTAAATCTTTTTCCTAAAATATTTACATATTTTTATGGCTTAAAATACCTAAATTATTTTCCTAAAATAACTGAGTATCTCTTGGGATGACTCCAACTTAATTTTCGAATCCTTTTAGTGGTTCATTTCATCTCCTAGTCCAACTCTCCATGCAAGAAAACATTCTTCACATTCATCTGCCAAAATTTCCAATATTTATTTACCAGAAGTGCTGGAGGAACCTATATGATAATGATATTCACCACTTGACTAAACGTTTCATCAATCTAATTCATTATGTTGAGAGAACCCTACATCTATAGTCTGAGCTTAGTATCTCACGATTGATCCATCCGGGGTACACTTTATTTTGTAAATCCATTTGCAAAAGATAGATTTAACATCTTTAATTTTGGCACTAGTTCCCAAGTTTGATTTTTCTCCAAGGCCATAATCTTTTCCTCCATAACCTCTTGCCAAGCCATATTTTGTGATCTTCATAACCTCTGGTCCTTTAACTTCGTCTTTTATAATAATTGTATTGACATACTTTGGCTTTGGCTTTTGGATTCTTTTTGATCGTCTGAGTTGTTGAGGTGCCCTTTGTTTTTCACTAGGTTTGTGTAATGACTGAAATTCTCTACTTAATTTAAGGTCACTACTGTATACATATCATGAACATTGAATGCGGAAAGACTTCATTTAAATTCCATAAAAAATAACTTTTATCTTAAAACACAGTCATTGACTTACGTGTTTCGAAAACACCTTTAAAAAATGACACACAACAAAAGGTTAAATAAAATAAATAAACGTTTAAATTAAAAACATCCTATTCTAGCCTAAGTCTAAGAAAATAAATACGACTACCCTATGCATGTGTCATGGTCTCGAGTTGCGATGCTATCGTCAGCCGTATAGAAATGCCTTGCCTTAACCTGAAAAATGTAGTAACACATGACTTGATTATTCAAAGAAATATTTAGTGAGTGGCTCCACTACTGGGGTTAAATGCAAGAACATGCGAAAGCAATGAAGGAACCTATCCTTTCAATCTATTTTCCTATGGTACTATCCTAACGGGTAACTTGGATGTGTACCATATACTCTATACACAAACTCATATGTTCAAGTATGGACTCACCAGTCAGTTCGCACACCGTTGGGCTACTTTCCCTATCGGGCGAGCATACTCTAGGAGCTCCTTAGGCCAGACACCTGTTAGAACTAGTAACCGTCACAGCAACATTAGGTTAACATAATGATCGTTCTCTTGCTTGGTCTTCGTAACATTATGATAATCATAATAATTGTTTTTCTGCCTCATAACGTACGCGTTCGTACTATCGTGAAGGGTAAGGGGGTATCCCCCAATGTATGAGCACACAATAATACATGAGGTCCCAACATTTTTTCATTTTCATTACCATTTAAGACAACCCCCCTAGCGTTCAGTACATATCATATCGTTTTCATATCATTTCACATATCGTTTATCATATCTTTCATGCATACGTCGAGGTTGTATTTCATGCTAGTTGGCCATTTTGCATGTCAATCATATCATCTCATTCAAATTACATAACTATATCATATCATAATATTTTATGCTTCCAGACATAACAAATTTCATCATATACTATCATACATAACATATCGCATCACAATATATCATATCATAAACATGTCAATTATCACATATCTCATACCATAACATGTTTCATATCATTTTCATATTATATATACTAACTTATTATAGCCTTAACATTCTTATATATATCACAGTCATAACGTTGCATGAACGTACCTTAATCATATCATTACAGGAATGTATTCTAATGTTATCGTTCTACCAGTCTATCATAATTCTATCCCTTTCTACCCACTTTCTACCCATAACCTAACCATATTCTTTTATCAATCGATCGTGACCATATCGTTTTCATCTCATTTCGTTAGTAACTCAAAATTCCTAACTCAATTTAGCTTAAATCAAGAAATTGAACCTTATACTAACCTTAAATGCCTTAAATAAGGTAGATTTCAGCTTCGAGATGGCCAGAACAATGGAAAATTGGCTATTTTTCATTATCGAATCTAGGGACTGCGTTTTGAGCCACCAAGCTGAGCCAAAATCGAGCAGTGTAAGTTGAGGGACTTTTTGGCTGCGGTGCGACAAAAATACATTGTTTTTTTTTTATTATTGTTTTGTTCAATTTCTTTTATATTATTATTTGGTTTAATTTCTACAATAATTTCTTTTATATTATTTTGTTTAAATTTTTTATATTATTTTATTCTTTTTAGTTTCTTATTTGGTTTAGTTTCTTTTAGGTATATTTAATATACCTTAATATTTTATACTAATTTAAAATATATTATTTATAATATAAATAAATTAACACATAACTATTCCTACTTTTATACTATTTTTAAATACATGAATGAATAAACTAACCAACCATCGTTAAAATTAAGAATATGGTTTAAGATATGTTTATTAATTATGATTGTGCGCACATTTAGATTATTTTGAAACAAATACTTATAGGGTTCAATATTCATAGATTATATTTGAATCATTTTAAATCATATTGTTTTCATTTTACAGACTCTAAATGAATTTTTTGAAATTGAGAATTTCTATATTTATTTTAGTTGGAAAGAGACTGAAAGTTTTTTAGAATTCTTTCTACTTTCTCTCAATCAGTTTTATCATCCTACTTTGTGGAAAGTAAATAAATTTAAATAGCCAATTTTATTCAAGACCAACTATTCTTTAACATCTAAAATAGTAGAAATAAAATTGGATAATAGAAGGCTAGTTTAAATAAGTTTAAAGAAGTTAGTTTAAATAAATTTTATTATAAAATCGGAGGAATAATTCTAAATTTGATGTATTTATTATCTATTTATTGCAATATTATTATATTTTAATTTATAATTTTTTATTTTTCTAACCGTTTAGATCCTCTAACTCCATCAGGTCAAAGGTTACCTTTAACATTTAAAAGTAAGTATATTATAATTAAAATATTTTTATAGTATTTTTTATTTTTGTTATATAGGGAATCTTTAAAGCTAATAATAGAGTTTGAATTAGTTACTACGGAAGAGAAGGAGGAGGTGAATTCAATTTCATCCACAAAACTCTCAACCAACTCCGGGAATCCCCCTATAAAAGGACCTCCCTCCCCATCATTCAAATCACTCCTCCTCTCAATCTCACCTCAGTTTTCTGTTGTCACCAACAACTGGTATCAGAGCAATCTTGCAGCAGCAAAAAATGGCAGCAGAAAAACAAGTTGAGAGCTACGTTCGGCCCGCCATCCCGAGGTTCGATGGTCACTATGATCATTGGGCGATGTTGATGGAAAAATTTTTCAGATCAAAGGAGTTCTTTGATATGGTGGAAACGGGTTATGAAGAGCCAAATGAAGGCGAGGTACTCTCAGCTGGTCAACAGCAACTGTTGCCAGCATCGAAGTTGAAGAACCTGAAGGTCAAGAACTATTTATTTCAGTCCATTGATAGGACTATCTTGGAAACAATACTTCAGAAGACATCCAAGGAAATTTGGGATTCTATGAGGAGGAAGTATCAAGGCTCAACGAGAGTAAAACGTGCTCAACTACAGGCAGTTAGGAGAGACTTTGAAATTCTCCAAATGCAAAAGGGAGAAACGATGAATGATTATATTGGCAAGGTTATAAGTCTTGCAAGTAAAATGAGGATGCATGGTGGTTCAATCACAGATGTTGCGGTCGTAGAAAAGATTTTGCGATCACTAACTCCAAAGTTCGATTACATTGTATGTTCTATCGAAGAAGCAAACAATGTCGAAGAGATGCAAATAGATGAACTCCAAAGCTCCCTATTAGTACATGAGCAGAGGCTCAATCGTACAAGTGCAATAGAGGAGATGACAGCCTTAAAGATATCCACACCAAGTGAAACTTCAAGCTCTAGAGATAGAGGGCAAAGAAGAGACAGGGGTCGTGAGAGAGGCAGTCGAGAAAGAAGTGGAGATGTTGGCAGGTCAACAGATCTAGTCAGAAACGATTATGACAACAAAGGCAAGAGACACTTTGACAAGTCTAAGGTGGAATGTTACAGATGTAGACGCCTTGGACATTACAAAAATGAATGCTATACCAGACTCCAAAAGGAGAAAAGAGATCAATCCAATTTTGTGGAGAGAAGAGAAGAAGAAACATTATTAATGTCATTCCATGCTATGAAGGTTGCAGATCAAGGTGTATGGGTCGTAGACTCTGGATGCAGCAATCATATAACAGGTTGTAAGGAATTCTTCTCAACTCTAGATGAAAATTTTCATACTACGGTTTCTCTTGGCAACAATTCAACTCTCCAAGTGATGGGGAAAGGAACCGTAGATATCAAGACTAGAAATGGCTTTGTAGAGTCTATTTCTAATGTATTCTACATTCCTGATCTGAAGGCCAACTTACTCAGTATCGGTCAGTTACAAGAAAAGGGGTATGTGATCACATTCCAAAATGATGAATGTGAAATTTATGACTCCAAAAGAGGATCGATTGCTAAGATGAAGATGACCACCAACCGTCTATATTCGTTGACGTTAAATATTGTTGCCAAGAGTTTGATGGTGAAGAAAGAAAATACCACCTGGCTTTGGCATTTTAGGTATGGTCATCTACACTTCAAAGGATTAAAGACGTTGTCCTCAAAAAGATGGTAACTGGGTTGCCAGATATTACTCCACCAACGGAAATTTGCGAGAGCTATGTAGTAGCAAAACATGAAAGAAACTCTTTTCCATCCGGAAAATCAAGAAGAGCTCAAGCAATTTTGGAGTTGATTCATTCAGACAT
The DNA here is from genome assembly GCF_002738365.1 of Cucurbita moschata. Classification (NCBI taxonomy): domain Eukaryota; kingdom Viridiplantae; phylum Streptophyta; class Magnoliopsida; order Cucurbitales; family Cucurbitaceae; genus Cucurbita; species Cucurbita moschata. The sequence continues at coordinate 228,279 of NW_019268614.1, read as the reverse complement.
ATGTGGTCTCATCTCTCCAGCATCAAATGGTAACAAGAAATATTTCATGACCCTCATCGATGATTTTAGTCGAAAAACATGGACTTATTTCTTGCACGCCAAATCAGAAGCCTTTGATTGCTTCAAAAAAATTTGTGCTACTATGAAGACGGAAACTGGAAGAAGAGTCAAGGCTTTAAGAACTGACAGAGGTGGAGAATTCTGCTCGAAAGAGTTTATTCAATTTTGTGAAGAGAAGGGCATACAGAGGCAGTTAACAACAGCATATACACCACAACAAAATGGTGTGGCTGAAAGGAAAAACAGAACCATTCTCAACATGGTTCGAAGTTTACTAAATAAAGGAGAAGTCCCGAAGGAATTCTGGCCAAAAGCTGTTGTGTGGTCCGTTCACATTCTCAACCGGAGCCCTACTTTTTCTATTAGAGATATGACTCCACAAGAAGCATGGAGTGGAAGAAAACCTGCAGTAGACCACTTTAGAATCTTTGGGTGCATAGCATATGCACACGTTCCTGATGAGAAAAGGAAGAAACTTGAAGACAAGAGTTTGAAGTGTGTATTCCTTGGAGTAAGCGAGACCTCTAAGGCGTACAAGCTTTATGATCCTTTGACAAAGAAGGTGGTGGTAAGTCGTGATGTAGTCTTTGATGAAAAGAAAACTTGGACATGGGAAGAAAAGATCACTGTGAATCAGCAGATTCCTGTAAATCTTGAAGAAGAACAAACTGAAGCCCCTATTCAGCCTCACTATGAGCATGGAGAGAGCTCATCACAAGCTCAACAAGAAGAACCAGTAGAAGAAGATCATGATCATTATCAAAGACACCCAAGAACAAGAAAGAGACCAAACTGGATGATTGATTATGAGATGGACTATGAATCAAGTGATAGTAGTTATTTTGCATTCTTTATGGATAGTGATCCAATTGTCTATGAAGAAGCAGTAAAGGAGAAGAAATGGAAGGAAGCTATGGACAGTGAAATCAAATCCATAGAGAAGAACAAGACTTGGGAGCTCATTGATCTTCCTAGAGGGCAGAAAAAAATCGGAGTAAAATGGGTTTTCAAAACCAAGTTGAATGAAAACGGTGAGGTGGATAAGTACAAGGCGCGACTTGTTGCAAAAGGATACAAGCAAAAGTATGGAATTGATTATAAGAAGGTATTTGCACCAGTGGCACGTCAAGACACTATCAGGCTCATAATTTCTATTGCAGCACAGAAATCTTGGCCTATTTATCAACTTGATCTGAAATCGGCCTTATTACATAGAGAGCTTCAAGAAGAAGTATATGTGGAGCAACCAGAAGGTTTTGTTCAAAAAGGCAAAGAGGAACAAGTATACAAGTTGAAGAAAGCTTTGTACGGTTTGAAGCAAGCTCCGAGAGCATGGTACAGTCGCATTGATTCTCATTTTGAAAAGATGGGATTCACTAAATGCCCGTATGAACATACGTTGTATGTGAAAACTGAAAAGGGAGGTAACATTATCATTATTTGCTTATACGTTGATGATTTAATATTTACTGGCAATAATGAAATGTTTGAATTTTTTAAGAAGAGCATGATGAAGAAATTTGAAATGACAGATCTTGGCTTGATGAGATATTTTCTTGGAGTAGAAGTTACTCAAACTCCCGCGGGTAACTTTATCTGTCAGAAGAAGTATGCTCAAGAATTACTTGAAAGATTTAAATTGGATGAGCGCACATTTGGAACTTCATCAGAATTGGGTTTAAAGTTGCACAAGGATATTGACGGGCAAGAGGTTGATAATAAGTACTTCAAACAAATTGTGAGAAGTTTGATGTACCTAACTTCAACAAGACCAGACATCATGTATGCGGTTAGTATGATAAGTCGTTACATGGAGCATCCAACGGAAAAACATCTCAATGCAGCAAGAAGGATACTTCGTTATGTGAGAGGAACCTTTGATTTGGGGGTATTCTACAAGAAAGGAAATGATCCGAAGATGGTTGGCTATACAGATAGCGACTATGCAGGTGATATAGACGATCGTAAAAGTGCTTCAGGAAGTATTTTCATGATGAGTTCAGGAGCTATTTGCTGATCTTCAAGGAAGCAACTTATTGTAACACTCTCAACTACAGAAGCAGAATTTGTGGCAGCAGCAGCATGCTCGTGCCAAGCAATTTGGTTAAGAAAAATGCTTGAAATTCTTAATCAGAAGCAACCAGGTACGACGGTTATATATTGTGATAATATGTCAACTATTAAGTTGTCCAAAAATCCTGTGTTGCATGGAAGGAGCAAGCACATCGATGTTCGATTTCATTTCTTGCGTGATTTGTGTAAAGAAGGCATTATTGAACTCAACTTTTGCCGAAATGATGAACAAATCACAGACCTATTCACAAAACCCTTGAAACAACCATTGTTCGAGAAGCTTAGAAGAAAGATGGGGATGTGCAGAATCCAAGATGTATATCAAGAAGATGAAGTGAAGTCCTAAACTGATTTCCGCATAATTCAGTTTAAGGGAGGGTGTTGAAGCTAATAATAGAGTTTGAATTAGTTACTTCAGAAGAGAAGGAGGAGGTGAATTCAATTTCATCCACAAAACTCTTAACCAACTCCGGGAATCCCCTGTAAAAGGACCTCCCTCCCCATCATTCAAATCACTCCTCTTCTCAATCTCATTCAGTTTTCTGTTGTCACCAACCTAAACTAATCATTTTTATTGTTTATTTAATTTCATGATCTATTATTATATTTTTCTTACTTTAATTAATTCTTAAGAAGTATCGGTGTTTAATTGTCTTTAATTTTATGATAATGTTGAACTATGTTAATATGTTACCATTTTCGCTTATTCACTTGATTGATTTTTTTTTTAATAATTATAGATTATTTGTGTTTGGTTGTAAACTTTTAAATATATTTTATAAAAAATTGTATGAATAATTATAAATCGTGGAATAATAAAACTTTTTTTTTTTAAATAATTTTTTTTAACATCCAAAACCCAACCTGACAATTTTTGGGTTGGGTTGTGAAAATTTTCGGGTTGGGTTGAGTTACTAATCTAACAAACCCGAACTTTTGGGTTGGGTCAAAAAAATCTCTCAACCCAACCCAACCCAACCTAACTCGGATCATGTACACCCCTAATCAGCCCTCGATTCCTTCGTAAAAACTGTTCCATTAGTTCCCACAAAGCTAGCCCAATAGAAATCGGGTTGCTACACCTATTTATGACGTTTTTCTTATCCTCCCCTTTATTTGGCTTTGCTATGGCGTAATGAAATGTCAAATTTGTTGTACTGATACTCTATGAATGTGTATGATGATTTGTTAGTTTGAAAAGTCACGTCGTGACGACATGCTTCATTGGTATTTTAAATCGAACCTCTTTTAAGTTAGATATTCTCTATTTTAATTTAGTTTATAAAATTTTAAAAATTCCCTTTTTTTTTTTTTTAATAACAAATTAAAATTTTGAAACTATAAAAGCTAAATTAAAACAAAGTTTAAACTATAGGGAGCAACCAAGGATTAATTTTAACTATAATATATCAAGAACCTTGTTTTCTTTTAATATTAAATAAATAAATTCAAGTGGACAACATGATATATATCAAAGACAAAGACAATAACATAATCCAAAAGTCACATGCATAGTGATGATACATTTTCCTTTACAAATTAAATATATAACCAACTTTGCTTTCACCTCAATAAAATATAATTTTATATAGATATCCAACGAGAGTGTTTATATGACTCGAGAACCCGATCAATTAGACTATTCAATTCAAACCATAAAGATTGGGTTGGGTTAGATTTCTTTTTATTATTTTTTTTTTCGAGTTTGGGTTGAGCTGAATTTTTAAAAAATCGAAAAAATTTAAGTCAGTTCGCAGTTGACATTTTTTTAGTTGAATTAGCCTGATTAACTCAAAAATAGATTTATAACCCAACCCTACCCAACTCGAAAATGGAGGGTCGGTTAGGTTAGGTTGGCTTGAGTTGTGAATTCTATTCGGGTTACTTGAAAATGGAGGGCTAGTTAGGTTGGGTTAGGTTGAGTGGTGAATTCTATTTGGGTTGCTCGAGTCACCAATCAAACCAACTCAAAATTTCGGGTTGATCCAAAAGATTTCTCTGACCCGACCCAATCCAACGATATTGAACCTTTTTAACATTAGAATTCAAAGACGAAACGAAATTATGGATCAAAAAAGGAAAAGACAGAAAATAATAGTCAATAATCTTCATTTTTGTTTGATTACTCATAGTGATGATACATCAATTAAATCTGAAGAAGCTTATATATAGTTACAAGTTTTCATTACTCATAGGAAAACAATAAACATTAAGGATCAAAAACCAAAACCAAAAAAAAAAAAAAAAAACAAAGCTTTTTTGAAGAGAGCCCATGATTGAATCATTCATGAGATGAATATTCAGAGAGTTGAAGAATCATTCTTGACTTGATGCTTGAGAATCAAGGGTGACCTATCACCCTTTTGAATGCTCAAGCTTTTGGCTCCATCACCATGATCATCTTCTTCATCTTGATTGCCTCTTACAGGTTTTTTGAAGGTCACACTTGCCCTATTAATGGCGTCCGAGGAAGAAGAAGAAGAAGAAGAAGAAGAGGAGGACGACGATGGCTTCGGGTAAAGGAGATCGGTCGGGAAGAAGTTGTATTGGAGCCCCGCCATGGCAGACCACAAACCTCAAAAACCCTAACTTTTTTTTTTTTTTTTAACAAACAAAAAAAAAAAAGGAGAGTTTCTAAAAAGTTTCTAACTTTCTTTCTTCTTCCAATACTTTTTGGTGTGCAATGGGAATGGAGTCCATGGCTTTCATTTATAGGGAGAAAACCACGACACGTGGTTGGTCATGATTCGAGACCCTAAGAAGGGTTTGAAGAGATTTTTTCTTTTTCTTGTTTGGTGGGTTCTTAAAAATAACATTTCCTATTTGTATGTGGTTTATATTGAAGAAAGAAAGAGGAAAGTAAATGGATTTTAGGCCATGTGATGGTGTCTTCAATGAAAAAGAAGTTTGTGCATTGTATTGATGCACAAGGGTTGGTAGGACCCATGGGAAAAATCATGTGTGACCTAATTTTTGCTTTTGAAACTCGAATTAGGTTACCATTGACCTTTTAATTAATGAATCGTTACACGAGTATTCAAAAGAACCCAAGCCCACGAAAGAAAGGAGCCTAAACTAAGGAAAATAAGATCTAAAAGCTTATTACAGAACATTTTCGTCAAAAACGTCCAAAGAGAAACATAGAACTTAATAAGAGATCAAAAAATCATTGGGGTTTTCTCGTCCCTTCTTAAGATCTTATTATTCCTCTCAACCCACAAGTTCTATTATGAGATCTCATGTCGGTTGGAGAGGGGAAATAAGAATTCCTTATATGGGCGTGGAAATCTTTCTTTTGTAGATACGTTTTAAAATCGTTATATTGACGGCGATACATAACAGGCCAAAACGTACAATATTTGTTAGTGGTGGGCTTGGGCTGTTACAAATGGTATGCCAAACACTAGGGGTGTGCCAATGAGGACGCTACATCGGTTAGTGAGGGGAACGAAACATTCCTTATAAGGGTGTGGAAACAGCTCCCTACTAGATGCATTTTAAAACCATGAGGCTGACGGCAATACATAACGGGTCACATGGAAAATATCTATTAGTGGTGGGCTTAGGCTATTACAAATGATATCAGAGCCAAACACTGGGGATGTGTCAACGAGGACGCTTGGCCCCCGAGGGGAGTGAATTGTAAGATCTCACATCAGTTGGTGAGGGAAACAAAGCATTTCTTATAAGGGTATGAAAACCTCTCTCTAGTAGACGCGTTTTAAAATCGTGAGGCTACGACGATACGTAACGGGTCAAAACAGACAATATCTACTAGCAGTAGACTTAAGCTGTTACACCCACTATACAGGACAAAGCTCCTGTTTCCCACAAGAACTTCACCTTTCGAAAAGACGAATGGAGATTGAATTTCTCGATCATCTCTCCCTGATATCTTTATTTTTAAGAAATTGAAAACTAATCAATGGTCAATATTTTTATTAATATCTATATGATGATTAGCTAGTTAATAGTCTTACAAACTCTATTAACTATCTAAAACAACTAGGGACCCTCCGTTGTGTACCTAACATAATGTTTTGTCTTGGTTGGTGTCATCCTTACCAAACTCCTTCAAGATAGTGTCCATATGATAAATGTGTCATATTTCTTTCTAAACATTGAATGAATTGATGGATGATTAGTAAATAAGACAAGTTTTCGATCCAAAAAAAGTAATACTCCCGTTATTTTGGAGTTCTTACAAATGCATACATCTTTTATTCGTATGAAACAAATTCTCAAAACTTTGGCAATGATAATACAACTTTTCCTTTTAAAGACATTCAATTAACAACCTCTATTAACATAGTATAGCATAAATACATGTACAGTTCAAACCTATAACGCCATAACAAATTTACTAAACCGAGATTGTAAAAGCTAAGTTACTAATCTCATGAAAGTATTAATGCCACTGAATGACCTGAGTGGTCGAGAAGTCGTTCTTTCATCATAGAAACTTTTGCACTCAAATTTCTAAAGCAAACCGTAATGACGTCAAACTAACTACAATATTTTGTATGATTAATGAAAACTTTCAAAGTGCTTGTTTATAAGAAGTGAAACACTTGGAAATTCAATCCAAACGAACGAACGAAGAAAAACAAAACTTTCAAGAAGTAGATAGATTTCCTTTTTTTAACTAGAAGATCACGCAATGTTGAAGTTTAAGCCTGTGAGATGCCACATCGTTGGAGAAGAGAACGAAACATTATTTATAAAGGTGTGAAAACCTCTTCCTAGCAGACACGTTTTAAAAACCTTGAGGAGAAACCCTAAAGGAAAGCTCAACGGGCACACTATCTCCTAACAGTGGGTTTAAGTTGTTACAAATGGTATCAGAACCAGATAGAGACAATGTGCCAGCAATGACGCCGGGTCCCAAAAGGGGGTGGATTAAGAGTCCCACATTGATTGGAGAAGGGAAGGAGTGCCAACGAAGATGCTGGACTCCAAGGGGGATGGATTGTGAGATCCCACGTTAGTTAGAAAGAAAATGAAACATTCTTTACAAAGGTGTGGAAACCTCCATCTAGCAGCCACGTTTTAAAAATCGTTAAGGAAAGTCCAAAAGAGAAAGCTCAAAGAAAACAATATCCGTTAGCAGTGGGCTTATAGACTACTCTAAAGCCTCCACCTACCAATCAAAGATGATCTAAACGTGTCTCTCCTCCTAAACATGAACGAGAGTGCATCTACAGACCAACTAGTTCAACATGAAGTGTGTAAGGCTGGGCAGTAGCTCCACAACCTTGTACTATATCTAGACGAAACACCGATTAAAAAGGTGTAGCCGATTGTGTTACGTTTAAAAGATTACCCAGAATTTCGACACAACTTCTAGAGAGAACTCGACTCAAATGACTGCTTCATTATGTCATTTCTGCACCTGTTCTTCACCATGAATCTGTAAAATGTTGTTAGAGCAAGTACATTTCAGACACATGCTACAAGAATGCTACACTTCTGTGGAACAGCTGCATCAATATCAAGGAAACTTCAACACAAAAGCAATCTCCATACGAGCCATCTCCCATCATTTTATCTCCATTACATTACTTAAACCCATGCATTTCAGAAAAATTGTACCAAAAATGAATGATGCATCAAATGGAACGAACAAAGATAGCAGTTCCTCACCCGGGTATCGACCAAACATAATGAAGATATCACAACGTGCATAAAACGATATGATCTAAGCAGATATCATATGTATATTGGCTGACAGGTGTGAACTGAGAAGAACATGGTAAAGATATAAACGGCCATAAGCTATAGCTAACTCATAATCTTATGAACAATGTGATGATGCAGTATGATGATTAGCTTACAACACAATAACTCTATATTCATCTTACTCTCTATCCTTTACCAGATTTCCGATCATGTTTACCAAAGACGGAGTTCCCTTTGCCATGATTTCAAGCCTAGAGGCATTAGATGCGTTAGAGAATAACGAAAGCCCAAAGAGTATAAGCTCGGGAAGGAACAGTCGTGATGACAAGAATCCATGCCAGTAGCGAGGTTCGAGATCAAAAAACGCATCAAAAAACCTTCTTGTACCTTTTAGATCAAGCTTCAATAAAATATCCATCCCAAAACAGAAAAATTCCCTCTGCCTCCTCCGTTCGATGGGCCATAGATCTTTCCAAACTTCAGAGGATATCTCATCTCCCTTGAAACGTCCATCCGAACCGAGGAGCCGAACGATTGCACTAGCAACAATAGGTGCTGCTGCAAGAGTTCTAGCTACCATATATCCCGTTGAAGGGTGCACCATCCCTGCCGTTCCACCAATTCCGACAACTCTTTGAGGTAGAACGGGCAGCGGACCACCCATTGGAATGACACAATGCTCATCCTCTTCAATGCTCTTCACTTTTATTCCCAAGTGCTTCAATCTCAACTCCATTCTTTCCTGGATATCGCTCATTTGTAATCCCGGTCGAGCTACCAAAGAAGTTTCTTCCAGAAATATCCGATTCGATGAAAAGGGCATCGCATAGAGAAATGTAGGAATTTTGCTATTTCTCTCCTTTAAAATCATGTTGTTATCCAGATGCGAATCCCTCCAATCCATAAACACCATCTTGTCGACGTCGAACGGATGTTCCTCAACCTCAGCTAAAATTCCATAAGCTACTTGGTAGCCCGGATTATAAGGCTTATTATACTGAACAAGGCATCGAGAGAAGCCAGTAGCATCAAGAACAACAGCAGCTTGAATGGTAACACCATCATTGCAAATCAACAAGGATTTGAATTCCTCATGTATAACTTTAATAACCTTAGCTTCATGAAACTTAACACCATTAGAAATACATTTCTGCAACATTTTCGACTTCAGCTGTTTTCGATTAACCCTCCCATAAGGGCGAGCAAGATCTTTTGTCGATTGTTCATTCGTGAACACAACAGCACCGGACCACGTCGTGTCGAGGCAATCGAGCAAATCCATCGCCTCGAATTCATCCACCCAAACCCCATAATTGTTTGGCCAAATCAACTTGGGAGATGGATCAATTGCACAAACTGAAAGCCCTGCCTCGGAAACCTGCTGTGCAACAGCAAGCCCTGCTGGGCCACCTCCCACGACAGCAAGATCCACGACAAGGCCCTTTGAAGGATCATACATGGGAAGTTCAAACTCAAGATTCTCCTTCTTGGTTTCAGGAACAAGCTCCAAAAGAGCACTATTCCTCCATTTCACACGACCCTTCCTATGGCCAAATCCTAACTCCCGACTCTGAATCTTCGTACTCCTAACACCACTCCTCAATTTCTCCGAAACCCCATGAGATTGTTGCAGAAAACCATATTTGTTATTGATTTTAAGCAAAGTATCCATGGATTAACAAAATCCCCAAACCCCAAACTAATGATATATACTAACACAGAGCAACACAAACAGAATCTTCAGCAAATCCGAAAAGAAAATCCCCACAAAAGACGCAATATCCAGAAATCTCAACAAACGAAGAATCGAAAAGGGGTAGCTCAATGTTTCATGAAATCCCCCAAAACTGGACAAGATAAGTTCAATTGAAATCGCGGTTCAAAACATGAAGAGGCGTGTGTTTGGAGGCCAACCTGAGGACGCGATGGAGCTCCATTTGCTGGAAAGATGTGGAGCGCTAATGGCCAGTCCAATTTTGAGGAACTGATGTTGCCGGGCGCTGTATTCCAAGAGATGGGAGTTGGGTAATTGAAGGGAGATTGGGAATTTGGCAGTGTCCTCTGGCATGGATGAATCCATGTTGTCGCTAATTAATGGTGGTGATAACTGATAGCGACGTGAGAGTGAATATCGCTCGCTCAATTTGCTTTCTCCACTCCTTCAAATATCATACTGGTGGGTGTTCTAGTTTCATCATAATACTCAAAAATTATGTAGGTATTGTGCTAGTGACATTGTGGGTACGAGTTCCACCGGGGTGTGCCCTAACCATTTTAAGGTCACTCTTAAATGATGCACATAATACTTCCATATTTATCGTGACATAAATTCTTTATGAGATGTATATATGATAAATCATATTTTCTCACTTAACATAAATACGATCATATTAATATAAAAGGCATCACAAAAAGTCATCCTAATATACATCATCAGTTCCTCCAACTGAACTCGAAAACGTTCCAACAGTAAGCTCACTTACAATTTTGAACTAAAATTGGAGTCCCAACTACTTGAGAAATTCAACACGTAGCCACATAACATGTCTTCTAGCATTTGAATTAGATATTGGGTTTACCTGTCTTTCTGTGGGTGAAGTAAAGGGAACTTACGATTTTTTTTCCCTTTTCACGGGTCTAGACCACTACATGCTAGTTCTTCGTTAAAAATGGTCTACTAATCTAAAAAGTTTTGTATAAAACTTTGTTGTATAAGACCATCGAACCCTAGCTTAAGGGCTCATTATGTTATTCCCTTTAGTCTCGGGTGAACCTATACACACCATCGGAAACAAGTCTGGAAACCCCTTTGAAGATTTGGATCATAAAAACCACACAAGCTATTGGGCATTAGTGAGTCCAAAGATATCATAGTAACTCAAAATGACGGTGTCAAACTTGAGAAAAATCTTTGAAATATTAACCTTATTGACTCGTACTTGAAGGAACCTTTGTTCGGGACGAGTACATGTTCTTCATCACATTCTTCATCAATTCATGTTAATCAATATATCGTCACATGAATCAATTCCTTCGTCTTAAGGATCAAATCTAATGTGCTCGCTACAAAATACTAAGGCGTCTAAAGTATGACCTAATAAATCATGTGTCTATGTACTTGTGAGGTGCCGTTTTATGACCATGAAGACACTTTAAGCTTATAAAATCTATAAGCCTAGAACTTTGATACCAAATATAACGACGCTACTTTTGCCTTTAAAAAATAAGACCTCTAATACATGCATGATAGGATAAAACAAGGGTAGTATGCATGAAGTATGTGCCCGATAACTTTAACGAGCAAATGTGCTAACAAAAAGATATTACAACTACGTGTTTCAAAAATTTTACATTGGTATTTATAATAATCTAATTTATTATAAGAATCTATTTTCACTTCTCGACTCCAATTTATTTATTTTTTTCTCTCGAGTCTTAAATGCTTTTATTTCATTCTTAAATTCACATAATTTAATATTTCAAAAATATATAAACTAAACCAAGAAATATCTTATAACTACATATAAAATATTAAAATATGGGATGAAGAGGTGAGATTGAGAGCTCGTTCTCAACTAAAGAATCCCACATTGACAGTTTTGATATTATACGTAGTTTTTATAAGTTGGTTGACGACACCATTGAATGCCGAGCTTAGTAATGTAAGCTTGTAACCCATTAGTTGTTTGGGGTTTTTGGAGTTATTTGTTGGCCCGTCCATTTCAAGTAAGGAGTTGGGTCTTGGGCCTTGGGCGAAGGTCCTTGGGTCATGGTCCTTTGACGGATATCGTGTAAGGCTGGTTTCACAGAGCAGCGTTACCTTCCTCTCCTGTCAGTGGAAGGATGGCGGGCCAGTTCTCCCAAACCCAATTGGTGTATCTAATTGTAGTGATACCTCCAAAACTCATATCACCTTAAAGCTCCCAAACCCAATTGGTATCTTAGCTTAAACTTTATAATTAATTTCAAGATAAGGAAGTTTCTATATTTTGCTTCTTCCAAAACTCATATCACCTTAAAAGACACCCGTTGCATTTTAAATTTGTACGAGTCACATTATGATATGAAGAATGCACTTTTTACGAAGACCTATATTCATAAATTGTATGTGTTTGCATTTAACCTCGATAGGGGATCGCTTACTGAGTATTTCTTAAAATACTCAAGCCAAAGCTTCTCTTATTTTTTCAGGTAAAAACAAGGCTCCCATGTACGGCTGACAATGACATTACAACCTACACGATTATGGCACATGCTTAGGATGGTTTTTCAATTTAAATTAGCAAACTATAGGTTAGTATTATAAGATAGTTTGCATTTTCATTTAGTAGTATATACGTTGGTATAAATTCACATCATTTAACATTTTGAAAACACATAAATTAAACGAAGAAATATCTTATAATTATAAATAAAATATTAAAATATGAAACATCAAAAATTGGGAGCTTGTTCTCGACTACAAGAATCCCACATTGACAGTTTTGATATTATATGTAGGTTTCATAAGTTGGTTGACGACACCATTGAACGCTGAGCTTAGTAATGTAAGCTTGTAACATATACGGGGTAATAAAGTGGTTGGAGGTTGGCTCACCCATTAGTAAGGGTTCTTGGAGTTATTCTTTGGCTTGTCCATTTCAAATAAGGAGTTGGGTCTTCGAATGTCAATGGGTCATGGTTCTTAGAGTTGAAGGAAATAGCGTAAGGCTGGTTTCACAGAGTAGCGTTATCTTTCGCTCCTAACAGTGGCCCTGATGGATAAATCTGAATTTCATCGAAGTTATGGAAAAATTATCGTTATGCCCCTCAGATGAGATTTTCGAGAACCATGTTGTATAGTGCATTATGTGAAGCTAGAAATATAATGTGCATGACTAGAATATGAGTTGAGCAATAAGGACGAGTGTGGTATGCATGATGTAAGAAATTACAAAATGCCCCTATGATAAGATTTGTGATGAATTATGTTTTATATGTTTTCCGTTGTGTTAGACAGGAAGATCGACTATTGTGATCTGTGCTCCAAGTGATTGATGGATGTCCAGTAGAGTGTGTTTATCTGCACAGATCTAGGGTATTAGAGTTAGGTTGGCTAGAGGATAACCTAGGTCGGGACGCTTCTAGTAGACTGAGCAGGATCATGAGCGACGATTAGAGAGTTTATACCCTAATGCTTCCAGACTAAGAAAGACTCAAGGAGTTTGAATAGAGAAATTTGGAGCATGAAGTCCACGTTGAGCCAGCTAGTCGGTCCAAGATTTCAATCGGCCTACTCGGTTCTCAGATATGACTAAGGTTAAGTTTGAATTGTGGATTACGTGCTTAGGTGATCAATAGGAATATTTCCCTGGTAAATCATGCATGAAAGAGCTTAGTTCAAATTATGGCGCTACAACTAGAACAGTTTACCTGTTGACCCAAATCATTATGTTTCCAATAGACCTTGCACCCTAGGATTGTGAGTCAGAGGTTTAAATTTGTGTGCACCTAGAGATTGGTTTGGCCCGAGGATCTAACCCCAAACATTCTTAAAATGAGATACAAACTTAAACCGTCTAGACGCTCTAGATACCTTAAAGACCACCACATCAACCCTGAAAAAAAAAACAAGGGTAGTCTATAGGCAAATAGCAGCCGGTACAATGTTTACTGAGCTTCCACCTCCCATTCCGCTCTGGTACAGTACGTTGAGCTAGGCGTGAAGCTAGTTAGGAGACATGTGACCTGAGAGAGAGTTTTGCTGTATTACCCTTCACTGTATGTCAATCATATGGGTAGTTAATAGAGTTGGCACTTACAGGGGTAGTCGCTAACTACCTCCCATGGATGAGGAGTAGGCTATCACTCACCATGCTACCCAAAATACTGTGCACAACAACAACAATACACCTAAAATCTAGAGTAAAACTCGTTGTTAGTAATGGGTAAGGTCTCATTCATTCATTAATTTCTCCTTCTCAACCAATGTGGGATCTCACAATGCATCCCCTTTCGAGGCCCAGCATCCTCGGTAGCATCCGTTCTCCTTTTCAATCGATTGTGGGACCCACAATCCACCTCTCTTTGGGGTCCAACGTCCTTGCTGGCACACTGTCTCGTGTCCACTTCTAGTATCTGGCTCTGATATCATTTGTGATAGCTCAAGTAAGCATGAGAAACAAACCCAACACTTATATTTTGAGTTAGATCAATTAGGGTTTTCGACTTTTCGAGTTTCATGTATACTCCTACCCAAGTTGATGTTCGTATGATCCTACTCATCGAGGTTTAGTTTCGAAACTAACTCAGAATCGGCTTCTTTCACTTTCTTTCTTCTTCTCCTTTCTTTTCGCCCTCAAAAGTACTTTAAACTTACCATCTATCTGTAGAGGTTCATAGTCTCTAACATGGTCAGTCAAGTATATACTAAACACGGATACATGGAATTATGCATCGAAGAGAGGGAAAGTGATGGAGGCTCAACCCACCACGGTTTGAATGCAATGTGACCTTTTGATATCTTCAGCAAACCTAGAAGAAATTTCATGAGAAAACCTCTAAAAATTGTTGATCCTCTTGAAAGATCTAGTTCATGAAAATTATACAAGTTGTATTCTAGGACAAAACTTAGAATTTGGATTTCGAATCCTGGACGGAATCCTAGGTATGGGTGTAGCTTCAAGCTATTAGTACCAACCATGTGACTTAGCTGTCTATCCAGAGAAATGCTTTAGGTGCAGAACTTAGAACTATGTATTGTGTGTTGAAACAAAAGTCTCGACACCCAAATAGGATCCTCATTCCATAAATCCATATTAAAATGGACGAGGGATCACATAGATACATAGTATAGGGCTTAAGCACAGGTTGACGAAGGACTCAAGACTTAGATTCTCATAAAAGAATCATCATATATGTTTGAAATGTATGTGTTCCAAGACTTTGTGTCTTTCAACACACAGGATTGACACTTCAGCAACCACTCCAATGCTCCCACGACCATAGTTAGCCACATAAAATAGCTCTGGATCGTTATCCTTGGAAATCTGTCTAGTACTTTTGGGTGGTGTGGCCAATTCCATGGAAATAGCCTGTGATCATCAAAAACCCATTATTCTTTCTCATCTCTCCTGCACAACACCTTCAAATTAATCATTTTTATTGTTTATTTAATTTTATGATATATTTTTATATTTTTGTTACTTAAATTGATTCTCAAGTAATATCGATATTGAGTTGTCTTTAATTTAGTTTTAGACAAGGTAAATATTTTTGTTTGGCGAATATTTATAGATTGATTTGTAAAAACATCTAGGAGCCAGCTACACCCCTAATAAATAATATATATGAGAATTGGATAGAAATTTGAAAAGGACTGTTTTTTTATTACACAGGAAATTGTATAGGTTTAATTTCACGTTCGTACCCGATTTCCGTCGTACTCACTTGAGCACACATACTCGGGAAGAAGAAGACCAAAGGAGGAAGAAATGTCTGCAAGAGGAAAGCGAAAAGACGACGAAGATCATGTATATGAGGGAGATGCTCCTCCAAAGAAGACATTCAGGAAAGATTCCGATGAAACTGATGAAATCGTCGTCTGCGAGGTCTTTCACTTCACCTTCCTCCTCCTGTTTTTACTGCCTTTTATGTTGGTTTCAATTTTTTTATTGGTTTTTTTTCCTGACCGCAGATTTCAAAGAACCGTAGGGTTATGGTGAGGAACTGGCAAGGAAAGATTGTGGTGGATATTCGGGAGTTTTATGTCAAAGATGGAAAGCAGATGCCTGGAAAGAAAGGTTCATCTCATCATCGTCTTCTTTTTTCTCTCCGTATCTCTCCGGTTTTTCGTTTTTCTTGTAGTGGATGAAATGATTTTTCGTTTTGGATTTAGAAGTCGGTTTGCTGTTTTTCTAGGGTCTATGTTTCACTTTGAGTTTTCTGTTGTCTTCGTTTTCAGATTTGTCTAGGTATTTGTTTTGAATTGTCTAATGATGGTCGAGGGAGAATTTGGTGGTGAAATGAAATTCTAATGTGGGGAACTTTTCTTGCTTCATACTTGTGTTTCACTGTCTACACGATCACTTGGGCTGAACCGATAGTTTTTTTCAGCTCCCTTTTAGTTGTTGGAGATTCTTTTTGCATCAGATATTGAGATTGTAAAGCGTTACTCCATATTTTTTCTCTCTAGAATTTGATATAGGGGTTTGAGTAATGATGTTTGGAAACTGCATTTATGGCTTTATCATAGATGTTTGTTCAAAGTGAAGAGGAAATATTTTTGGATGACCATATATATTCTTATGAACTTCATTTGGTCTACAGGCAATTTTATAAAATTTACCTTTCTCTGGACTTTTGCTATGACATAATTTAGTGAGGTTCCAATTTTTATGATCCACCAAGAATTTTGATTTGGGGATAGTTTTCTTATCTGGTTGATGTAAAATAGTTGTTGGGAATATTTAAGGAAGAACGTATGTATAGGGATGAAAGAATAGATTTTGAAGGGCTGGGTAGAGGGTTTGAAGAAAAAAAAGAAAAGAAAAAAAGATGGTGAAGAAGAGACTTGAGTATGCCCAATTTGGCTGGAAACATACCTGACCAGACGTCAATTTCACACTAATTGATACAGTATTACGGAAGCCTTAAAGGAAGGTTATACATTAAGAATCACATGCTCAATCCTTTGCTATGAAGAGTAGTCAAGGAGGAGTTAGATTAAGGTGGGCTTTCTCGCTCAAGTTGAAAGGTAGATTGGCGAACAACATGGTAAACTTGACATGAAGTGATACCATGTCATGGGGAATGGAGAAGCTTCATGAAATACCTTTGATGTTATGGAAAGAAGAGATTGTTGAAGCTATATGTTAAAATTGCGGGAGAAAAGCTTTGAATATGCCTGCTTTCTTGGAGGCTGCAAGAAAACTATAGTGACTTCCACCATTTGAAACGGAGATCCATATCCTAACGAAGGAAATTATGTGGTTCAAATAGTTGGTAGAGTGAGGAGTGTCCTCGGAGGATTTTTAGAAGCAGCTTCCAAGTTCAAGGTATTTAATTCTGTTTGAATAGTTGGTGTTGAAACTTCAAGTGAAGTAGGAGTAGAAGGTGGGCCGAACAATATTTTCACAATTCATGTAAGATAACATGGGGGTTCAAATGATAAAAAATTCTGTTGTTGTTGAAGTTTACTTATACAAGTTGCTGATTAAGGAGAAGGTGGAATGTCTGGATTTGGAAGAGGAAGATGGTTTATTTAAATATAAATAGTTGGTTAATTTAATTGACAAAGATGGTTTATCGCAAAGTCACTTGTTTATGCAATGTACATATGCTCAGAATTTCTGGATAACGATTCTCAATATATTCGGATGACATCTCATATTTCGTAGGGAGGTAAAGGAATTTTGGGATACGACCTTAATGTACCACCCTTTCAAGAACGCAAAAGCCCTGTTGTGGAAAAACCTCATCATGGCTTTCTTTTGGAACCTATGGAAAGAAAGAAATCAGAGAATATTTGCAGACAAGAAACAGACCAACATAAAACTTTACGACAATGTTGTTTACCAAGCTATATCTTGGTGTTAATTGTCTAATATTTTTACTTCCTATAGTTATACTTCCCTCATTGCAAATTGGGAAGGTCTTTTGTAAACACCATGGATTATACATTCCTCTTGTAAATTTCAATCATCAATGAAATTGTCTCCTATAAAAAAAAAAAAAAAAAAAAAAAAATTAATTGGCAAAGATGTTAGAGAAAAAGTCATATGCCTATGGGCTTAGCATGGAAAAATGAAACTTAAGAGTTTAAAGGGAATTTGGAAAGGTTGGAATCGGTGAGTTCTAGAAATATATTATAGAAGGTGGTTGGTAATAAGTTTGGGACGCTTTTGGCAGTGGTAACAATAGGGTTTTGGTGGCTGAAGAGGTGTTAGTGGGGTATTATGTGGAAGAATTGGTGTACATAGAAGTGGAGGACTTTTGATAAATGTTTAAAGAAGCATGAGGGAACAAGGGAAAAATTAAAAAAAAGGTGACAATGAGTTGGCATTAAATAAGGATCGATTTTGAAAAGGCTTGTGACCATGTGGATTGGAATTCCCTTGACAAAATATTGACAATAAAGATTCTAGTTATAAATGGAGATCTTGGATTTGGAGTTAGTGTCAAGTCGATAAAATTTTCTGTTCTCATTAATGGAAATCCTAAGGGTAAGATCACAACTTCGTGAAGTCTTAGGCAAATGGACCCTTTATCTCCTTTCTTATTTTGGCTTGTTGTAGATGTTTTGAGCAGAATGGTCTCCTAAAATATTGAAGGTAATAATTGTGGTAAATTGTCATAAGTTTTGATTTGATTTGGTTATTTGGAATAGATTTGATTTGGTTATTTGGATTAGATTTGATTTGGGTATTTGAATTAGATTTAGTCATACCCACATTGAAATTTGATATCGGGATTTGGGAGTTTTGTATGTCACATTGTATTTCTTGAGTGACATATTGGTAGGAGCCTTTGTAGTGTGATAGTGAGGTATTCACTTGGAATGCTTTGTTTTATTAGTGATTGGTTGCTACCCGTGGATGTAGGGGAACTTCTTCTCACTGAACCATGTAAATATCTTGGTGTCTCTTTGTGTAATTATGTTCATTGGTGTTGTGAATACATTTGTTTCGCTTTCGGCGCACAACAATTGGTATTAGAGCCTGATTGTGGTATTTGGGGTATTGTGAAAGTTTTGGCCTCATCGACCACTAGACGTGCTCACAATCGTGCTTATTTTCTTGAAAATCAATTTTCAAGAATTGTGTTTTTAATTACATCCAGATTACTTATTGCAAATGGCATAATCATCTGGAATTAAATCACGGCGTGGATCTAGATTTTTGAGTTCTAATTTTGAAGTAGAGAAATTTGATGGGACCAATAATTTTGGTGTTTGGCGAGGCAAAGTTAGCGATTTGCTGGTCATGCAAGATCTTGATGCTTCTCTTCAAGAGGAGATGCCTGAAGACATGACAGACGCTGAATGGACGAAATTAAATCGACAAGCTTGCGGAATTATTCGATCCTGTCTTGGCAAGGTTCAGAAATATCCATTTATGAAGGTGACCATGGGGAAAGAACTATGGGACAAGCTTGAGGCGAAATATATGCAAAAGAGTGGAAAATAAACTCTATTTGAAGAAGAAACTCTTTCGTTTTGACTACAAGAAAGGTATCTCAATGGCTGAGCATTTGGATGATTTTAACAAAATCATCACTAATGTGCTCAATCTTGATGTTAAGATTGATGACGAAGACAAGACGTTGTTGTTATTAAATTCTTTGCCGGAGTCCTATGAGTTTTTAGTAACCACTCTACTACATGGAATCACTAATATTGATTTTGAAGATGTTTCAAATGTCTTGATGAATAATGAGGTCCGAAAGAAGGAGAAGGAGGCATATCAAGATTCTAGCTCAAATGTTCTCACTGCTCGTGGAAGGACTTCTACTTTGAAAAAGAGCGAACGTGGAAAGTCTCGATCAAAGTCGAGAGATAGATCTGATAATTGGAGAAAACTTGATAAAAATGAGTGTGCATATTGTCGACAGAAAGACCATTGGAAGAAAGATTGCCCAATCTTAAAAGAGAAGGGGTCGAAGTCCAATGTGGTTAGAGATGACGACACTGATACAGATAATGCCTTGACGATCTCCTTATCAGTCAGCCAAACCATTGAATGAATTCTTGATTCTGGGTGCTCCTGTCATATGTGTTTCAACAGAGAGATGTTTTTGGACTTCAAAGAGTTCAATGGTGGAGTTGTCTATATGGGCAATGATAGTACTTGCAAGATGATGGGAATCGGTTCAATACAAATCAAGATGTTTGACGGAGTTATACGAAAACTCAATGATGTGAGGTATGTCTTTGACTTGAAGAAAAATTTGATTTCCCTTGGCGGTTTGGATGCGAGTGGTTATTGTATCATTTTGGAAGGAGGGAATTTGAAAGTAGCTCGTGGAGCTTTGGTGGGAATTAAAGGAACTAGAAGAGGTAGCACATACTACCTCAACGGAACCACAATAATTGGGCATGCTGCTGTGGCAAGTTCGAAAGAACAAGACATCGAAATGATGGCACATGAGACTTGGGCATGCCGGTGAGAAGGCGCTTCAGACATTGGTGAACCAAGGAGTCCTTAAGGGTGCCACAACTGGTAAAATTGATTTCTGTGAACATTGTATATTTGGTAAACAAAAAATGTGAAGTTTTGTACAACTATACATCAAACAAAGGGCATTTTGGATTATGTTCACACTGATGTATGGGGCCCCACGAAGAATGTCTCATTGGGAGGAAAGAGGTGGTTTGTCACCTTTATTGATGACTACTCGACGAGAGTCTGGATGTATCCCATGAAGCACAAAAACGAGGTTCTCCAAATCTTCCTAGAGTGGAAGAAAATGGTAGAGAATCAGATGGACAGGCAAATAAAAAAGCTGAGATCAGACAACGGTGGAGAATATACTTATGATCCATTCTTAAAGTATGCTGAGATGAAAGGATCGTTTGACACTTCACTATTCCTGGTAAGCCACAACAAAATGGAGTTGTGGAGAGAATGAACCAGACATTAATAGAGAGGGTTCGATGCATATTGTCTCAAGCAGGATTGAGTAAGGCATTTTGGGCTGAGGCTTCAATTATGCAGTTCACTTGCTGAATCGTTTACCTGTTTCTGGAAATGGTGAGAAAACTCCGCTTGAGGTATGGTTGGGTACTCCTGTTAGGGATTATGATAAATTGCATGTGTTTGGGTGTCCTGCTTATTATCATGTGACAGACTTAAAGTTGGATCTTGGAGCAAAAAAAAAAAAAGCCAAGTTTATGGGCTTTAGCAAAGGTGTGAAGGGCTATAGGTTATGGTGTCTAGAAACAAGTAAGATTGTTAATAGTCGAGATGTGACATTTGATGAGTTTGGAATGTTTTTGCAGAAAATCGAAAATAATGACGAGGCATTGAAGCAGGTGGAGAAGGTGGTGTTCTCTCCTGATATGGTTGCTCCTACTGAAGAACCTATTGATCAGGTAGATAATAACTTTGATGTCTTAGAACAGGGGGAGCAAAGCCTTGTAAATGAAAGAGTGGAGGAACCTGAGTCCATCGCCAAGAATAGACCACGAAGGGAAATTCGAAAACCTGCAAGGTTTGATGATACGATAGCATATGCTTTCTCTATGATTGATGGAGTTCCCAACGGTTACAAAGATGCTATTTAGAGGCCGGATAGCTTACACTGGCAAGAGAATATGAATCAGCAAATAAATCAAATTTGGGATTTGGTACCACTTCACAAAGTAAAAAGGAAATTGGTTATAAATGGGTTTATGAAGAAAAAGAAAACCCAACGGTTACAAAGATGCTATTGTTAGAGGCTGGATAGCTTACACTGGCGAGAATATGAATTAGCAAATAAATCAAATTTGGGATTTGGTACCACTCCACAAAGGTAAAAAGGAAATTGGTTATAAATGGGTTTATGAAGAAAAAGAAAATTCTTTTTGGTATACATATTGAGGCTTGAGGTGGTGGCAACCAACTCAGTTATCAACTTGGAGATCTTATGACAAAGTGGAGATTGTTGTAAATTGTCGTAAGTTTTGATTTGATTTGGTTATTTGGATTAGATTTGATGGGTTATTTGGATTAGATTTGATTTTGGTTATTTGGATTAGATTTGATTTTGGTTATTTGGATTAGATTTGATTTGGTTATTTGAATTAGATTTAGTCCTACCAGATTTAGTCATATTGGAGATTTGATTTTGTAATGCTATATAATAGCTAATTTTATTCTTCAATAGTATGAGAGATTTCTCCCTCCATTCCTAACTAGTGGTATCGGGATTTGGGGGAGTTTTGTGTGTCACATTGTATTTCTTGAGTGACATATTGGTGAGAGTCTTTGTAGTGTGATAGTGAAGTATTCACTTGGAACGCTTTGTTTTATTAGTGATTGGTTGCTACCTGTGGATGGACGAGAACTTCTTCTCTCCGAACCATGTAAATATTTTGGCGTCTCTTTGTGTAATTTCGTTCATTGGTGTTGTGAGTACATTTGTTCCACTTTCGGCGCACAACAAGAATATCAAGGGTTTTGAAGTGGGTAGGATAAGGATATCCTTTCATCTACCCTTTGCCTATGATACTATCTACTATTGTTTTGTTTGGGTAAGGAGTAGTCTTCTTAATTTTGAACCACATCCTTGCTTTCTTTCAAGCTACATCGGGTCTTAAAACCAATAGGGCTAAATGCTGGATTCTAGGTTTGAACAGTGATCCAGTGAAGGTGAGTGAGTGGGCTCTGTTGGTGGGGTGTGAAACTGGCAAATGACAACTTTCCATCATCTTGCATGTGCCTTCCTCTCCGAAATAACCCAAGGCATACTTTCATTTGGAGTCCTATGGAGGACAAGGTGTGAGAGAGATTGGCTTCTTGGATGACTTTTTTTTTTCTCGAAAGGAAATAGACTCGACCTAATTTGGTCGATTTTAAGTGGTTATACCTATTTGTTTTTTCTCGCTCTTTAGAGCCCTATGTTTGGTGTGCAGGAGCTTGGAAAAACTTATGCGGGACCTTCTATGGGAAGGATTGGAGGAAGGTAAAGGAGTGCACCTGCTTATTTGGGAGGTCGTAAGGAAGCCTATGCACCAGGAAGAGTTGGGAGTTAGTGAATTTATGGGCTTGTAACATAGGGTTATTGGCAAAGTGGTGACGGCGTTTCCCCTTTTGAGTCTACTTCTCGTTGGTATAGGATTATCGTGAGCTAGTATTACTCTCATTCCTTCTAATGGACGTCGAGTGGGGTTAAAGGCACATTCAAAAACCTGTGGAAAGATATTTTCAATGAGCCTTTTTCTTTTTCTGATTTAATTAAGTGTGTGGTGGTGATAGGAGTGATACATTTTTTAGGGACAATAGGTGGATGATGGATCGACCCCTCTACAGCATGTTTCCTGGTCTTATCATTTATTCTCTATGAAAGACTGGTGTTTTACTGATGTACTAATTCATTTTGTCATTTGTTTAGGTTCCGTCATTTCTTGGACAGGAAAACAATGGAGGTAATGGCTTTCCTTTCTTTAACCGGAGAGTTTGAGCTTAGATCGGAAGAGGATTTCATTTGTGGAGCCCTAATACTTTTGAATGCTTTTCTCATTATTATTGTGCCCTTTTCCATCTAGGGAGTCTATTTCTTTGATTCTTTTGAAGGTGAAAATTCTAAAAAAGTTGAAGTTATTTATTTATTTTTCGGCTGGTTATCCATGGAAGAATTAATACTTTGGATAGGCTTTTGAGGAAGTTGTCATTTTGGGAAGGCCTATATGTTGTATCCTTTTTCAGAGGGCTGTGGAAGGTTAGGATACTTTATTTTCAAGTTGTGATTATGCTCAAATGGTGTGGAATTACTTCATTGGTGTGTTTGGCATATAGCTTGCTTGACACAAAGATTTTAGTGAAATGATCAAACAGTTCCACCCCCATCCGCCATTTTGGGAGAAAGGATGTTCTTTATGCCAAATGGGTGTGTACTTTATTGTGGGCATTTGGAGAGAGAGAAATTATAGAAAGTTGGTCTCTTATAAAAAACAAACAAACAAAAATTTCCCGGTATGAAAGTTTTTACAGCTTTTGTTATCATTTTAATTGGATAGAGGGATATTTGTATGCTTCTAAAGGAGATTTTATTCCTTTTAACCTTTCATTATTGTGGGGAAGTTTAAAAAACGTAACCTTACCTCTAGGCTTTAGGCTTGGTATTGAAACTTATCCAAAAATTTGAAAATTGAGACACACCCCCTCATGCATCTTCTCTACCTCTTACCAAAGCCACTACCTGGAAAAATAGCATCAAGGAATTCTAAGCTTGTTAAAGGTGTCTTTACTTTAGAAAGTTTAGAAACTTTCCCGGTGAAGGTAATCTAGCTTGTTGTATAAACTTGTTTAGGTTCAAATAAACTGAACTCTATTGATATGGGGAACATATAAACTCTGTTTTGAGTAGAGTATTCGGTATTTCGCACACACTTGGCATGTGTCAAACTGTTGGGTATCTTCCTTATTTTCCTTTGATGGATAATAGAAACCAACGATGAGTTCACAAAATAACAAGGTCATACTTTACTGGATTGAAGCCCCTTCTGTAGATTGATTCTTGTTTCCCCTTTGTTTGTGGACTATGCCCTTCTACTCTCTCAATAAATTTTTTTGTTTATCATCATAAACAGAAAAAATATATATATTGCATCAAGATACAAGGTAGAACTCCCCAGCCAATTTGCGAGTTTTGGTAAACTCTCCCAAGAGACTATTTCTCCTCAGACTAATCTCCTAACCAATTTCCTACACTACTCACCCCTTCTCAACTTTCAGACACCACCCCCACCAACTGTCGCCTTTTGTCCTGCTTACTAGATGTATGAACTTTCGGAGGGCTGACATAGTATTTCAAAAAGCTCAAAAGGTGCAAAACTTATTTTTTATTTTTAAATTTGGATATGCTGAGATGTAGCAGAAGCATACTTAGCAGAGAACTCGTTTGTTATTGGAAAATAAAGAACAATTATGGTGTCTTCTGCCGTTCCATGATTACTATCACCCAAATCTCTCAGACAAGGATATAGAGTAGTAGAGAAAATTTAGAGGCAGACTTAGCATAAGAGAAAGAGAACCATATGAACGAGGGAGAAGGAGAAAGATAGTTGGGCCAATAGTGGAAGTGGGAATATATCTAGCGAAGAGTGATAGGTTGGTTTCAGTGCAGGAGAAATCAATTGTGGAGGATAGAAGTTTGATTTTTTTGGTTGAAAAGTTATTGCAAAAAAGACTTCTGATTTGGATGGGTTGGAATCCGACTTTCTTGTTTTAAAAGCTGTTGAAACCGAGGCTTCAAATTTTGATTTGCAGTGGTTCAATCTTCATAACCCTTTTTTACACTCCAAAAGGGATTTATTACTACTACCATTTATTTCTGGGCTGTCATGGAAACGTTTTAAATATATTGGTACTTGTTCAAAAAAAGGTCTGCTTATGTATAGGTAGGACTACACAACTTCTTGTCCATCCCTTGATGCATTTCAACAATCTCAGTTCTAATGCTTGCACCCTTTCGGATTGCAACACTATGCATGCTATATTGTGTAGTCATATATATAAATATATGAAGTTGCATATGTAGCCAAGCTTAACATAAAATAAGATAGTAAAACACTGAAAATTTTGGATCTCACGTTATCAGCTGTGAAGTAATTTGAACAGAAGAGCGTTTCTCCAAATGAAAAACTATGCAATAAAACCTCTGATCGGCCTCTATTTTAAATCTCTCTCCAAGTACAAATGGGGGAATTAATCCCTGATGGCATTTAGAGTTTTGGTAGGGTACTTGTTTAAATTTGAGTTTAAACTTGTGTGGCTAAGGACTTTAGTTTTTGTTCATTATCTCTCATTCTTTTAAATTTGAGCTTTTCTTTGGTAGCTTTGTAGTTAGTCTATTGTTCTTGGGCCCTTTTGTTTTAGTTTTTTTTTTCCCTTTATTGTCTTTGTATATTTCATTTGTTCTCGATGGAAATTGACTATTTCATTTTTTTAATGATTAATCAAGATTTTCTTTCAGAGAAAACAAGAACAAGAACCCACAAAATGTTGGCCTTTGCATTTAAAAAAATGTTGCTAACGATAAACTTGCATTGACAAATTAGTCATGATTTTCGTTCCAGTCTATCATTGATTTAACTCACAATGGAATATTTGGACGCTCTTGATATTTTCTATTTTATAAATATTAACTTACCATAGACGATATAATTATATGAGTGGGTTGCATATAATACTGCAAATGTAGAAGTTGAGTATGCCGTTTGATTTTCATTTTGTTTCCAGGCATCTCGCTATCCTTGGATCAGGTATGCACTTATTTTTATTTTCTTAAGCTTCAATATCTTTTTGTGTTTCTTTGTTCTTTTAGAGAAGTTAATCATCTTTCTACTTTTTACAATGGTTGTCTTTCTGCAGTGGAATGTTCTCCGTAATCATGTAGATGAAATTGACAAGGCTGTTAATGAAAACTCGTTAGGTGATTAGTGAGGCATCTTTGGTTGATATTAGTAGCAAATGTATTACTCCGTAGGGTTGTTTTGCTTTATGACAACGAAAGTATGCCTTTTGTACAGCCAATGGGCTTGTTTTTGGTGGAAATGAAGACCAGAGAGCAGGTATATTAGCAGTTGTATTTGTGTAAACTGGATCACTGGATTGACATTTTGAATTATAGCATGGCATAACTGACTATTACAATTCTCGATGAGTATCAAATTGATATTTTGAGCATCAAATAGAGAATCTTCTCCTGGGTTAGATATTGCACCATGTTCCAAGCAAAAGAAGTTTCTAAATGGCCAAAACTCGACTTCGTACCGATCCCTCTCCTAGGCTACATATCATCTTGGAGTAAGCCAATACGACCTGGAGGAGCTTATCTCTCTCTTTATGACAATTGGGTAGCAAGCTTCCCAAACTATATGCCAAGATCGAAGAAGAACATGGAGCCTTGACATGATGTCATGGTTTGAGACGTGGCAGAGCATGTTGCACCATCGTCCTCGAAGAATGGCTCTCGAAAGCAACTTGTTTCCTATGGTCAGGTAGCCAAAGTGAATGAGCTGTCTCCATTACTCTTGTCATGTGCAACATTTGAGATCATGTTTTGTCATACCAATAATTCTTTTTACAGCATGTTTGATAGTGCTTTTGTTTTGTTTTCTAATAGAGTCTTGAACGTTATTTGCGATTTTTCTTGTTGGTCTAATTTCATTATATGTAATAGATAAATAAATATAAAAATAGAAACTGTTTACGAGTAAAGGAACGCACACCAATATGGAAAATCACTCTGTCTATGGAAGTTGACTCAATGTTATCAGAGAAGACTCTTCGATACATAAAGAAATATTGAAGACATTTTTTTGATACATAAAGAAATATTGAAGACAATTTACGTCCCAAGCAAATTATTTAAAAAGAAATGCCTTTTTCAAACTTACAATAAAGAAGAGCAACTAGTCTAAGAGCTCAATGATATTCAATATCTGTCGCATATGTTTTTTTTACTCCTCTATATATGTATATGTTTTAGCCTTGATTGCCTAACTTTTTGACACCAAAAGAGGAAGAGATTCATCTTGCTAATGTACTTGTTTATTGGAGTGAGTGCAGGGTAGTTACTTTTGACTAAACCGCTCTTTGTTTCACCCAAGATGCTGTTTTATTCTATGAATTATATAGAAGCCAATCTAGGACCGAAACCTTTAGATGGACCATTACTGAAAAAAAACTTACATACACTAAAAAGATAATTGACGCAATAATACTTACTATTTACTCACAAAAATAATTTTTAATTTTCTTTTTAGATAGACGGGACACAACATGATTGAGACAATGGGATGGACGAGCCAAATCTGATCCAAATCTGAGATCCTACTTAATTGAGACTTCAGAGATCCTACTTAGATCCAAATCTGATTTAGGTTGCCTACCTCTGTTATGTTCTAAACTGGATGTGTTTAGTTGTTTACAATTTTGTGACGTAATTATGTAAGTATATGTAAATCAGGTTTTTTTTTTAAATTTCTTTTACATATAAAATAATTTCTACAAAACGTACTCCGAGTCCGTAGCAATGACAGTGAATCAAGCTTTTCAATGAGTAGGTGTTACAAGTTATAAATATAAATATAAATAAATAAATAAAGGGAACAAGCGATCAAATGAGATGAGACCCAAAAATGCATTTCCTGTATGAACGCCAATTTGCTGCGGGAGTACCTAAGCTTAGTTAGCAAATAATCAAGTTAATCTCTAAATTATAATTATTTGTCTGCGATGAATTCTAGGGTAGCGACAACCGAAGACTTTCCAAAAAAATCAAAATTATACCTAAAAAAAGAATAGAAAAAAAAGGAAGAAACGCAACGCCACTAAATTCAGGTTGAAACTCTCGTTAAAGAAAAATCTTGAAAAACCCAATAATATAACAGCATTGAACAACGAGCTTGACTCGAGATATTTGAAAAAGTCATTCATATCAGTACAAGGATCTAAGTTTTTAAGATAAAAAAGCTCAACAAAAATCGATAGAAACTGTAGCCTATCAGTTCCAAGTTAATCGCATTCACAGTGGAAAAGAAATTGATATCATTATTTAATAATTTGATGAGCGAGAACAACGTTGAGCTGGGATCGTGAACGCTAATGTACTTTTGCTTCCATATACTCAAAACATAGAACAAATGCATTGAAGATTTCATGTTACTAATATAATGGCAAAGAACTTAATGTGTGACTTATAAATACAACTTCTACATATATTCACCCAGTTTGTACACATCACAACCAAGAATTGGCGAAGAAACGAATATAGATAAGCAAAAACCACACAACTTCATCATATTTCTACTTTATATCTAACTCTCTCCCATCATTTACCATTCATTCATTCATACACTGATCTTTCTCTCTCTTATAGACTCAGGAAGATCATCAATTATACAGAATAACAAAAAAAAGGATGAGCAGAAAAAGAATGAGAAACAATGAAATCATATTACCAGTCGGACGTCGTCTCGTCCACCAAATTGCAAAGCCACGCCTTTATCGGTTGCGTTGGCCCTCTGAACCAAACATTCATTCTCCCGTTTCGTCTTTGAAAAATCATCCATTGAACTTAGAAAAGTTCCTCCGAGTTAAATTTGTTCCATGCTTCCTGTTGTTACGAGATAGAAACGGTTAACGTGCGCAAGTGCTCGTATAACATCGATAACAAACTGGAAATGTTCTTACCTTTAGAATGTCAAACACCTTCTCAGCAACGTACTTTTGCTGAAGAGTGGCACCTTTTTGTTGCACCTTATCAGGGTGAATGCATAGCGTGGCTTTCCTGTATACTTTCTTGACTGAATTTGGAATAACCATCTCAGTCAAAGAAACTGGCTGCCACCCACACTCAGGCCAGAGCACCTAATTGTAACATTTAACAGTGAAACAAACTACTCAGCCCATGACAACATACAACACTTGCTCGCAAGATTGTTTAGCTACTAAATTCACAACACTTACGTATTGCAAAGTTGATAAAAGAGCACGTAAATTGCCCTCCTTCCCTGCAGCCCAACGCTTGATCTCAGCATCCAGTGTTTCAGCAATTCTCTGCACAGGAAAACCGATTGTGTTGGAGAAAGTGAGGTTGTAAGGAGAAAGTGAGGTTGTATGTACAGAGTATGACGAATGGTGGAGCCGAAGAGTAATCAATCGGCTCCATGGAGCCAGCCGTAGTGGTGGAGAAGAAGATGAGTAGAGGATTCAAAAGTCATGAAAATAAAAGATCGGGATTGCTAAACTAAAAGGGCCCTGATACCATGAGAATATGTGCTAAAACCACCCTTCCTAAATGGGGTGAAATTTTCTATTTATAATCATCAAATAAGTTACCAAAGAAATGGAAAGAACAATACATGGATACAACCTATGAAGGAAAATCTACGGAAATACAACTGAGCACCATTTTTCCTATCAGACAACATTGAGTACTTCATTATTTCATTGACAAATCTACGTTCAGTCTCTCAGGAAATTTAAGAAAAATAAATGAAAACAGGAAGAAAAAAATAACGACAATATGAAAAACCAGGTTTTCTCCGATCCACTCAAGGAACATAGCTTCAAAGCAGTAAAATCATAGTTCCAGCACGCACAGAAGAGAAATGGATGAACTTAAAAATGGAATAGTGTGAGATCCCACATCGGTTGGAGAGGAGAACGAAACACCCTTTACAAGGGTGTGGAAACCTTTTCCTAGCATAAGCGTTTTAAAAACCTTGAGGGGAAGCCCGAAAGGGAAAGCCCAAAGAGGACAATATCTGCTAACGGTGGGCCTGGGCTATTACAAATGGTATCAGAGCCAGACACCGAGCGATGTGCCAGCGAGGAGGCTGTTCCTCAAAGGGGGTAGACACGAGGAGGTGTGCTAGTAAGGACGCTGGGCCCCGAAGAGGGGTGGATTTGGTAAAGGTCCCACATCGATTGGAGAAAGGAACGAATGCCAGCGAGGACGCTGGGCCTTGAAGGGGGGTAGATTATGAGATCCCACATCAGTTGGGGAGGAGAACAAAACCCCTTTTATGAGAGTGTGGAAACCTTTCCCTAGCCGACGCGTTTTAAAAAACTTGAGGGTAAGCCCGAAAGAGAAAGTCCAAAAAGGACAATATCTGCTAGCGATGAGCCTAGGTCGTTACAAATAGAAACAAAAGGCAACATGTGTCAAGAAAATGAACTTACATGTCTCTCGGCTTGTTCCCTTTGCATTTGAAGATCTCGCTCATTTTTCTCAGCCAGAGCTTTTGCCTGAAACAATGCACACAAAGTTCAAAAGCCTCATAAAAGCAGTGCACATTGTATCTCTATTCTCAGCAACAATATGTTTTGTAATGCATATTTAAACAGAACATAGAAGCTTACCGCACGCGTTTGTACCCTCTGGTGGCGTTCCAATCTGGCTCTTCGTCTTTCCTCGCTCTCCCCATCGACTTCCTGGAATTCTCCAGAAGATGGAGGACCTTTTCCAAAATAAATAGTTAAAGTCAACATTCATGACCAAAGTCCAACTTCTGTTGAAGTGTATTGTAAAAGTACCTCCAAAGATAGATGAAAGATCATCAACAATATTAGTGGTTGAAGATGCTTTCCTCATACTTGATGAAGTGGTGGTAGAAGGCTGTTTAGTTGTCTGCGGCTCTGGTCTACTTGGTGATTGGGAATCAAAGAAGTTGTCCTGAAAACAGTCCTTGATGAGAAACCAGAGATTGAAAAGAAAGCGAAGGGGACCGGGTTACAAGATTTACGAACTTAAGTCCTCACCATAGGGTTGGCCCTGGGCCTAGGTGCACTACTGGCTCTACCCATGCTGAAAAATGACTCAAGGTCGTTTTCGTTCTTCTGTTGGCTTGCCCTGGCTGCTGCTGCAGCCCTCTCTCGAGCATCTGCAGCAGCCCTTTCTCGAGCCTCTGCAGCAACTCTTTCCACGGCAGCTCGCTCTGCCCTGCTCCGTGCTTCAGCTTCTGCCCTTGCAACAGAAGCTTTCTCTCGTGCTTCCTTCTCTTTTGCTTCTGCAGCTGCCTTTTCTACTCTTTCCCGTGCTTCTGCTGCAGCCCTTTCCGCTCTTTCTCGGGCCTCTCCTGCAGCCCTTTCACGGGCCTCAGCTTGAACTCTTTGAACTGCAACCCTTTCAGCACGTCCTCGAGCCTCCGCGTTTACCTTTTCAACAGCAGCCCTTTCAGCTTTTAAGCGAGCTTCAGTAGCTGCCCTCTCACGTGCTTCCCTTGTGGCCCTTTCAACAGCCTGTCTGGCTTTTATCCTTTCCATCTCAAGCTCCCTAGCTCTTTCCCTTTCCTTTGCTAACCTTCTTTGTTCTTTCTCTTTCTCCTCTCTTTCCCTCTCAAGCTCCCTCACTCTTTCTTTCTCTCGATCAGCTCTCCATTTCTCCTTCTCTTCCCTTTCCCTTTCTCGTTGGAACCGTTCATGATCCATGCTCTCCTCATCTTCAACTCTATTATTTCGCATGGCTTTCTCATCTCTATCCCAATATACAGATTCTTTACTTTTAGAAGTTCTTGTACTCTCTCTTTCCCTCACTTCCTTAGCATGCTTAAACTTAGCCTCTGCTCGATCCATTGCCTCCTTCATGGCTGCAGCAGCAGAGTTCATCTCTGCTTCTTCATTAGAAAGACCATTTACTAGATCATCAGCATTACTCTGATTCCTTCCCATGGCAAATTCCTCGAGTTCATCCACCAAAGATACTTGATCTCTCGTTGAAGCAGAAGCAGATTTAGGAATCTGATAATGATGTGTAGAATTGGGAACTGAAGAAAAGTCATTAGCATTCATCTTTGAACTTCGAGACCCATACGGACTCGTTCCTTCTTTTGGAACCTGCTGCGGTATAGGAGGTGGCGGTCTTGAGGGGGGCGGAGCAACAGTGGGTTGTGTAAAAAGAGGAATCTCTGATACAGTAAGCCATATTTCCTCTGATTCAACACTATCTTCAAATCTAGACGTATCGCCCATCACGTTTTCATCTTTCGGAGCTGGAGGAGATGTTGATTGAGGAACAAATTTATGAGAACTAGTTGGAACTGCAGGAATGTCGAACACCGGCTCATCAAATTGTCTGTCATTCTTAGCCGACACCTCCTTCTTCAAAGGTTGTCCAGAAGTTTTTCCAGATAGTTTCTCCATAGTATCTTTACTCTTAGAATTCTGAGGCCCAGCAGAACTTCCATCTACCTTAGGAGGACTCCTAGCCTTACCTCTATTATTCCCTTCTGATGAAAATGCAGGCACAGATTTACCAAGGCTAGCAAATGGGTCCATATCATCAAAACCTTTATTGTTTGCACCAGAGGAAGGGTAGCCATCAAATTTTGGGCTTTTAAAATTACCGATGTCACTAGCTTCTTCATGGTGTGGATCATCACGCTCCCTTGACACGCCAAACGGGTTTTCCATTGGCATGGAGGAAGTTTTACTTTTAACTGAATTTGGCTCTGATGACCATCTGCCTCCTGCGTTCGATCTGAAAGTAATATTACAGGAAGATTTTTAAAAGATAAGGACACGTTTATTAAAATCTAGGACACTAACACGACAAGGACGCATTTATTAAAATGTATATCATTTTATTATTGTTATACAAGAAGGAAATTCAAAGTCAATAAGTTCATGGATTTATACGCTTAAAAATGAGTTTCATGAATTTCGAACCGACTCCTTTTGAGCACACCAAGAAACACTGTGCCATTAGTGAGCCACTACAATTTTCAAGTCAAACGGTTGTCCTCTCAAAAGAAAACTGCACACAAAGCCTTCTTTTCAAAGATCCTAGGAACATAGTAGGATTGCCCCAAACCCAAGATTCAGATGGCCTTCATTTTCCAAGATCCTCCTCGACCTCGATGCACCATCTACTTGTCCTAAGCTACTTGTGAGAATGAAGACAGTCCTACGTACCAACATAGGTCCTTTCAACATGATTTCCCTTACTAACATGTTTTTTAGAAACATGTTTTTTAGAAATTTTTCCTAAGAGTTAAAATTGCTACAAACCAAAAATATCAAACGTTAGAGATCCTATGATTAGGTCACTGAACATGAAGGTGCATCTTTAATGGTATAACTAACAATTCTTTTAAGCTTTTCTTAACCATGCTTGCATCGCCTTTAATGTGTTACTGGTGGCATTTGAAAGGAATCTCTTTTTGTATGATGAAGTTGAGATCAATCAAGGCAAAAGTGGGTGGACATGTGACATGCAACTAGAGAGGTACATAAATGAGCTGGCATCGCATCCAAATTAGGGGATCCTATGGCTATGCAAGCATGGTTAAGAAATGCTTAAAACGTTGATAGTTACTATCTATACGAAGAAGGTAGATCCTTTTTTCTCCCCAAAGCATCCTATAATGACACACCCCAGCTTGGCACAAAAGTCTTCCATTCGAGGATGGGGTAGGAACTCACATTTCTATACAATCTCTATGTCTAGTCTATCCCACACAAACTCCTAAAAATAAGTTTCAAACTACATAAGCAAAGCGATAACCCTAAAGAATATCATCAAGATCTTCCACAACTCTCCTACTCAAAATGTTCACTTTGAACATTCTTGGCTCAAAACAATCCTATATTGGATGACTTCATGAAAAAAAAAATTCTAACGATCACGTCAATGAGGGTAGAGTGTGCTAAAAGACCTATGTTGGTCTATAGGGATAGTCTTCACTGTCATAAGTAACTCGTGTAAGGTATATGACACATCTAAACCTGAGGAGATGCAGACGAATGTTAGGACCGTCAAGTGCAAAATTCAAAATTTGAACGATTGGCCTAGGGCACTACACAAAGTTTAAAAAACGCACACACTTTAAGGAGAAATCTGGAAGAGAAGAAATCCTTACACCTCAGTAATCTATTAAAGAAATCAATCACAATAACAGATAAAAATAGAGAGAACAGATCCATTTGCCTCAAGCCTCAAAAAGACAAAATTCACCTCTTAGTTAACTTTACAAGATTGAAAAGTTTGTATTAGAGATTAATTGACTCCGTAATTTATAGCTTTTTAACAGTAAGATGTCAATAAATCTCCATATTCCGTCCTTTCAAATCTTGCTTCAAAATTTTGAGCTTTTCGACTTAAAACTTGACTATTCCTCCACACAAATATAATGCCATCTTCTCTTCTAAATCGAGAAGTTGTGAAGGGAAAGCCAAAAGTTTTCAGCTTTAAATGGCAAAGGCCCCGAATAGAAACACAAGCCTAAATTCTTTTCCCAACATTGAGTGATTATCTAATAGGGAGGTCAATAGTGATATGAATCCTAAGGCTGTTCAAGGACTAAAGCCAACAAGATTTATAAGGCATTGCAAAGCATTCAACGAGTTTGATGGCTGGGGCTAAACAACTTATTGAAGAACAAGATCCATAGAAGTCAGCTTCAAAAAAAATCCTAAAACGTATTTAAAAATCGAACGAGTAAAAGAACCCAAGAAATGTAAATACAGAATTACATTGAAGATCAAATATGTCGAGGGAAAGAAGATTGTTCCGTGTTTTAGATATGAATCACTCCACAGAAAAAATTAATCCAGTCAAACTTGAAGAATTCTAATCATGCTAAATTACGTAAAATTACAAAGAAATTTAGTTCTACGGTAAACGAAAGCACAAATAATCTATATATAGCGTGCAAGTAACCTACGTACATGAATGTTATAACAATGCTAACTTCGAAGTAACCTACCTAAAAAACATAGATGAAGCATTTAAAACTAAAATTACAAGAAACTAAGCAATAAACCTGAGAATAAAATCCATCGATCAGCCTTAAAAGCCTTCCTAATCTCTCGTGTATAAATGAAGCTCCACTCGACGTAGTTGCAAAGGTGGTTTCATTGGTAGATACTTGACTTGGATTTGTACTAAATGAACATTGAGATACACTTGTGTTCATTTAATACACAGCTTAAATTCCTACCATGCAACTAGAATTCACTTTAATGCAACTCGACTTCATTTAATGAACTTGAGTTCAGCTTTGGTTCGTCATAAATTAAGCCCGGGTGCATTTAATGCAACTCAAATCTAAAGATCTTCTTGGTATAAAACAAGTGAAATGAACTCCTTGCAATGTCTTATTAATCTTCTTGGCCTTATACCTTGAACAGCCTTAATCCATATCAATTAGTTCTTGGTCGTAGTTCGCTGCAAAGGAAAAGGAGCAAATTTCCTCCTTGTTTGAGACATTGTAATTAGATACCAAATTTTTCTTGGTTAAATAGATGAACAAGAGTAAATGTGAGACCATAAATCCCATTTTACCTTTCAAGGAGGTTAGGAACTTGGAAGGGAGGTTGAACAAGAACAAAAATTAGGTAGGCAAACTTGACGAAACAAGAGTCCGCAAGGCTAAATCTCCCTCACCGGAAACGATAGCATCATTTTCATATCTCTAACCATTTAGAGACTCTCTCAATAACAGGGATTAGGAATCCAGCTTTTCAGTATCATTTTCCAATGGAAAACCAGGCAACAGCATTAGTCTCTTTTCATTTTTTTGATGAATCGTTTTGCTTTTATTAAAATTTAGCGATAGTACTCGAGAAGATTGACTAGCACAGGTTCTTACAAAGAACTCCATGTATTAGCTACAAAGCAGCCCCATAAACCCAGGAAACAGCAACAATTCATTCTAAAGTGCCATGTCTATAAATCCAAACATAAATGCCGAATACAATGATTGCTGCAATGAAACATCAGTTCAAAAAAAGCAACCGAACTGCACAATTTAACATCAAAAGTTTAAACAATAAGCATGAAAGAAAGCAATCCAAACTCAAATTGATCAGTAAACAATTAAGAAGCTTAACTAAACTACAGAAGCCCATTTGAAGATTGCACACCATCACCATGTTATACCTGTCACCAGGGGAGCTGCTGCCTCTAAACCCAGGTATCAAATCATCAAAAGCAGAAATCTCTTTATCCTTACTCTTCGATACACCTCCCGATTTGCTAAATCCCCCAAGAAGATCATCGAATGCTGAATCTGCTTTAGGCGGCGAAGACATTGATGAAAACACATCATCATACTGAACTTTAGACGAGTTTTTCAAGCCCGGAATGCCATCAAAGATATCATCATCATACACGGGTTTATCATAAACCGGTAAGTTCGAAGCCACCGGTTGACCAGAATTACCAGCCCCATGAAACAGAGAGTCGAGATTAACATCGGAATCACCAGCACGACTCTCCGATTTTCTGGAGAATCTTGACGACTCCCCAAGCAGATCATCGAGACCACCGAATTCGCGATTTTCATGAGCACTCACCGATCGATTAAGCGAATCATGGTCATCGGCGAGAGACCCAGATAGGGAATTGGAGTTCTTAGTGGATCGGAAGGAGGCACGAGATCCAAGATCGAAATTCGGTGAGGTGGTGGGGTTGTTGATATTGGAAGTACCCTTTGAAGCAGCCATTGGGGCGGCTTTACCTTGGGGC
This sequence comes from Cucurbita moschata, assembly GCF_002738365.1. Classification (NCBI taxonomy): domain Eukaryota; kingdom Viridiplantae; phylum Streptophyta; class Magnoliopsida; order Cucurbitales; family Cucurbitaceae; genus Cucurbita; species Cucurbita moschata. The sequence goes on along the minus strand of NW_019268614.1, from coordinate 191,808 downwards.
TTGAATCCATAATTGGTAGCTAGAAGACCCTCAAAGTCGTTCATGACGATGAGTTAAAATACAAATACAGAGTGATTGAGAAACAAAAACACAACGATACAGAGAGAAGAGAAGTAAAAATTGGGAGAGGGAAAAGGGATCGCCGAGGAAGAGAAGGAACGGAGATGAAGAGATCTGAATTCGGAGGGGGGAGAGAGAGAGAGAGAGAGAGAGAGACCTCCTGCAATGAAGTGCAGGGGGCATACGGTGGAGGATCGAGAGAAGAAATGGATGGTAGAATAGAATCAACGAAGAGGGATTAGTGGAATTAACCCACTTCTTAATCTTTCCCCTTTATTTATTTCCAACATTTGTGTCAAAACCAAGATCGGGATGTTTTCTTTCATCGTACTCTATTTATCGTACGAAATGAACTTAATTTTTTTCCAGGTTTGAAATGAGTTGAATTTAAAAGTTTTTATGTTTGGAGTGTAGCAAAAAAGAAAAGAAAGACCTTAATTGTTTTAGAGTTCAATTGGATCAATTTTCCCCGCTTTGGTGACATTTTCTTCTTGGGTGCACTCAAATGGCGGAATCTCTTACTGTTGGCTTTCCATGGATCATGTGCTACGAGAGTGACGCCCCAAAACCTATTATTAATACATGTAATGGATTCTACTACGACAACTTTAGTCCTAATAATCCTAACGGCCCAAAAATGTTTACTGAAAATGTAACGATCCAAGCCCACCGCTAGTAGATATTATACTTTTTGGGCTTTCTCTTTCGGCCTTTCTGTCAAGGTTTTTAAAACGTATTTGCTAGGTTTTGTATGAGCGTTTCTTTCCCACGGTGACGGTCGATTCTAAATTTTTCTCTTCTAGATTTTTCTCTTCTAGGTTTTTATGTTTGGAGTGTAGCAAAAAAGAAAAGAAAGACCTTAATTGTTTTAGAGTTCATTGGATCAATTGGTGCACTCAAATGGTGGAATCTCTTACGGTTGGCTTTCCATGTATCATATGCCAAGAGAGTGACGCCCCAAAACCTATTATTAATACATGTACTGGATTCTACTACGATAACTTTAGTCCTAATAATCCTAACGGCCCAAAAATGTTTACTGAAAATGTAACGATCCAAGCCCACCGCTAGTAGATATTATACTTTTTGGGCTTTCTCTTTCGGTCTTCCTGTCAAGGTTTTAAAAACGTGTTTGCTAGGTTTTGTATGGGCGTTTCTTTCCCATGGCGACCGTCGATTCTAGATTTTTCTCTTCGAGGTTCTTCCAGGACTTTGGCCATTCTTAATGGTCTTTGGGTTAAATGCCTCCACCATGTGATGGGTCTTTGGGTTCAAACCCAAAACAAATTTTTCCATCATCTTTTCCTCAGTGTCTACTAATGATGATGCAAACCTCTTCAACCTCATGAACTCCTTGTCATACTGATCTATGATGCGTTCGCCCTGAGTCAGATAATTGAACTCTTGTTGTTTTTTGACACGGGTTTTCTTCGGGTAATATTGTTTCAAGAAGGCTTCCTTAAACTTGGCCCACGTCATGATCTCCCTCCTGGGTTAATACCACTTTTGTTATCTACCCACCAAACTTCTACGTCATTTTGTAGCATATAGGTCGCGCAGACTACCTTGTGGTCGTCTAGGCATCTCATTGATTCGAAGGTGGTTTCCATAGTTGCGATCCACAATCTGAGCTGCTGTGGGATCTTCCTTCGAACCGATGAAGGGACGTGGGTCGTACCATTTGAAGTCTCGTAGCTAGTTCACCCCTCTGTCAGGTTGCGAACTATTGGCTTGTTGTGTGGCCACCATAGTTTGCATCATTGCCTGAAATGACTCCTACATTAATCGTGTAGTGGGATCCAGTCCAGCCACTGGTGGTATCGAAGGTGGTGCAACTTGTGGGGGAGGGGTGACTTCTGGAGAAAGTGCAGCTTGTGGAGGAGGTGTAGCTTGTGGAGGAGGTGCAGGTTGGGGAGGTGGTTCCATTGGTGATACAACTAGTGGTGCAGGTGCACAGGGTCTAGTTGTCGACCCTTCTTGGGAAGAGCTCCTTCTAGCCTCTCCTCTTCCCCTTCCTTTAGTGGAAGGTCGTTCCCTTTCTCTTCTACCTCTTATGCGTCCTCTGAGCAACATAGTTCTAGAAACCAAAATAATTCTATCTAAATCTATTGTTTGCTATATATAACATAAAAATAAATAATACTATAGCTTAAAAACATGTCATATCATAGAAGCATACATTAACATAACATTCGATATTTAAAGCCAATCGCATTAAATATTATCACAAAAATGTTTGTCATTTTCTCATCTTACGTAAGGCGCACCTGACGGTGATGGGGCATCAATGATTGGACCGTGGAACATGTCAAACCTACGTTGTAGGTTAGTATCAAAGTTCTAGGTTAGACTAAGTCTTGGAATAACCTCCAGAAGAGAAAAACCCAGAATCAATGGTCGTCGTGGAAAAGAAACGCCCATATGAATTCAGGCAGACGGATTATACAAAGTTGATCAAGAGACCCCGTTATCATGACAGGTGACCTGCTCCGCCGCCAGTGGACAGAAACCCCAAGGATATAAAGAGGGGACAGGGACGTGAAAAGCCTTTATGTCGCGATTGTGGGAAACAACACTAGGGCAAATGTATGGCAAGCTCTAGGGTATGCTTTAGGTGCGGTCGTGTAGGTCACACAGCCAAATACTGCACTGGAAAGGACACGGGGAACCCAAGGGGACCACCTAGAGGCCCAGACAGTGGCGAACACCCCATGCAAACCCGCGCACAGGCCAGGGCATATGTAATGACTAGTAAGGATGCGGGAACGTCTGGCATCGTGGTGACAGGTACCATTTCTATTATACTAGGACACTTTGCATTAACATTATTTGATTATGGCTCTACACATTTTTTTGTTTATCTGTCTTTTGTTAGTCAAGCAAGGTTCACAATAGAACCCTTATTGCATGTGTTGTCTGTTGGCACTCCAGTGGGGTAGACCTAGTTACTGAAAATAAGGTAAAAGATGGACAAATAGTAGTAGTTGGACGAACTATCCATGTACACCTGAAAGTAGTAGATATGACAGATTTCGACGTCATATTAGGAATAAATTGGCTAGCCGAAAACTGTGCTAGCATAGACTGCCATAAGAAAGAAGTAATATTTACGGCACCAAACAGACCTAACTTCAAATTCAAAGGAACTTGCGCGGGAGCCACCCCAAAAAGAATATTGATGATGGAAGCCAAATGCCTAGAACTACAAGGGGGTTGGGCTATACTAGCCTGTGCATTAGACACAAAGGGAAAAGAGAAAATAATGGATGTGGTACCCATAGTAAACGAATTTCCAAATGTCTTCGTCGAGGACTTGTTAGGAGTCCCTTCTTTACGAGCAGTAGACTTTGGGATAGAACTTGAATTAGGAACGGGACCCATCTCCAAAGCATCATGTTGCATGGCCCCAGTGAAATTAAAAGAACTTAAACTACAACTACAAGACCTATTAGGCAAAGGTTTCATTCGACCTGCGTATCCCTTTCGGGTGCGCCACTGTTGTTTGTTAAAAAGAAAGACGGTTCGATGCACCTATGCATTGACTATAAAGAACTAAACAAGAGAACAATATAGAACAAATACCCACTGCCACACATCGAGAACCTATTCGACCAACTTCGAGAGGCTATGATATTTTTCAAAATAGATCTCTGATTAGAATACCACCAAATTAAAGTCAGAGACAAAGATGTACTAAAAACAGCCTTTCAAACCATATATGGTCACTACGAGTATCATTTGGCCTCACCAACGCTCCAACGATGTTCATGGAATTAATGAACCGTGTATTCAAGGAGTGCGTAGACATGTTTGTGATCGTGTTCATAGACGACATCCTAATATACTAAAAAACGCACCAAGAACACCTCCAAAAAGCCCTAACCATCTGGAGGGAAAACAAGTTGTATGCCAAAATTTTCAAATGTGAATTTTGGCTACGAAAAGTTTCGTTCTTAGAATATGTAGTGTCTAAAGATGAAATTTTAGTGGACCCCACTAAGATAGAAGCTATCACGAAATGGGAACACACAACTGTGGTCATCGAGGTACGTAGTTTCTTCAAGCTCATCCAAGAGGCTGGGCTTTACGTTGTCATGAGGATTGGTCCTTACGTGTGTGCCAAGTGGAACTGCGGAGGCTTTCCACTATGGTTGCACAATATGCCGGGAATCCAACTAAGAACTAACAATCAAGTCTACAAGAATGAAATGCAAACTTTCACGACGAAAATAGTGAATATGTGTAAACAAGGCAACCTCTTTGCATCGCAAGGAGGGCTAGTAATCTTAGCTCAAATCGAGGATGAGTATGGAAGCGTGATGACACCTTATGGAAATGTAGGAAAAATATATATCAATTGGTGCGCTCAAATGGTCGAATCTCTTAATATTGGCGTTCCATGGATCATGTGCCAATAGAGTGATGCCCACAACTTATCTTTAATACATGTAATGGATTCTACTGCGACAACTTTAGTCCTAACAATCCTAATAGCCCAAAAATGTTTACCGAAAATTTGGTGGGATGGTTCAAGAAATGGGGTGAAAAAGACCCCTACAGAACTGTAAAAGATGTATCCTTTTCTTTGGCAAGATTTTTTCGCTTATTATATTTTAATGAAGATGCGAAGAAAATGTTGTTGAAATTATCAAAAAATATTTCAATTCATGTCACATTGAAAGAAGAATGAAATTTCATTGTTATAAATTTTGGGTGGATTACAATTTAGAGTAATTTAGAGTTATTGTATTTTAATAATGTATTTTAAGATATTTTATTTACTTTAAGTTACATTTACATCATGGTTAATGATGACCATAAAGCATGAATGTTACCACTCTTGAAATGCTTTTAATAGTTTCATTTTGAGGCTATATAAAGACATGTATGTTGTATTTGTAAGGAGACTTGGAAAATATAGTAAAAAAAGCATTTATGCTCTCTTTAGCCAATGACTAAGTTTCTTTGCAATTTGATGTAGTTTAGGTTGTATGTAGAATCATTCAAGCTCGACATGATCAATCTTGCTTGTAGAGTGATTCGAATCTCAAACAAGTGTTCTTGCGTTGAGATATTTGATCAACAAAAATCATTCAAGCTAGACATGATTGATCTTACTTGTGGAGTGATTCAAATTTCAAACAATGTTCTTGCCTTGAGATATTCGATCAACAAGGTAATCCGAATCTTACTCCCCTTATAGTGATTTCCACATCACATTGTGGAATTAAAAAGAATAAATTTTCTATTTTTTTAGCTTGGTTGAGATCGATCATGTCAATCTTAAATGATTCTACATGCAACCTAAACTACACAGAATTTCAAAGAAACTTAGCCATTGGCTAAAGAAAGCACAAATGCTCATTTTACTATATTTTCAAGTCTACTTACAAATACAACCTACATGTTTTATATAGCCCCAAAATAAAACTATTAAAGACATTCCAAGAGTTGTAACATTCATACTTTATGATCATAATTAACCATGATGCAAATGTAACCTAAAGTAAATAAAATGTTATAAAATATATTAATGAAATACATAACTCTAAATTACTTTAAATTGTAATCCACACAAAATTTATAACAATCAAATTTCATTCTTCCTCAATGTGGCATGAATTGAAATATATTTTGATAATTTCAACAACATTTTTTTCGTATCTTCATTGAAATATATTGTATGATTGATGTCTTTTGATTTATATCACTATCTTTATTACATGTAATGGATTCTACTGCGACAACTTTAGTCCTAACAATCCTAACAACCCAAAAATGTTTACTGAAAATTGGGTGGGATGGTTCAAGAAATGGGGTGAAAAAGACCCTTACAGAACTGCAGAAGATGTACCCTTTTCTGTGGCAAGATTTTTTTGGTCGGGTAGCATGTATAACAATTATTACATGTACCACAGAGGTACCAACTTTGGAAGAACATCAGGAGGTCCATTCATCACTATGTCTTATGATTACAACGCCCCACTGTTAGATAAAAGCCCTGTGATTTTTTCTTATTTAGTTTATTCACGTTTTTACTTGAATTAGTTAGTTGAAGTTTTGTTAGATAATTTGACGCATACACGTGCCAGTGGAGTAGCATAATTTTAGTTGGCCATTTGGGTCATGTTTAGAATGGAGTGGCGCAAGTTTAGTTGGCCACTTCCGTCATTTTTAGAATATAGGTTTGTATCAAATACTGCAGTGAAATGAGAAACATCAGCGTAGTGTTTTAGCAACAACAAAACTAAAGGCTTTCGTTCTATTGATCCCTGTTATTTTCTTCCAAACTTTTAGCTCACTTGCTTTCTGTTTTTTTTCTTCCAAACATTTCTTGTTTTTCTTCCCTTCTTCCAAACATTTCTTATTGCTCTCACTAGCGGCCTCCTCAACCAGTCGCCAACACGAAGCCTCGACGGGAAGACACCACACGAGGTCTGGAAGCCTGCGGTACAACATCTTCGAGTGTTCGGTTGTGTCACGTACATGAAGATCACACGTCCTCACCTCGCCAAGCTCGATCTCAAGGGGCTGAAGGTTGTCTTCATCGGCTACGAATCAGGGAGCAAGGTGTCACGGTCATGCTTGTCCAGGGCGTGTTGCCCATGGCCGCATGCCCATGACAAGCCAAACCCTTGTAATGTCTTTTCATTCTAGTGTTTTTCCTTTTGTAATTCTAGGGCGTATGATGCCTAAAAAATATCATGTCTAGGCCTGCCAGACCTAAAATGGCTCAGAATGTACTATAGGGGGATATGACTAGTTGTCAACTTCTCCCTACCCAAGGTTATATGTGCTAAGCCGTTGTTATCTTTCTCTTGCTTGCTTATATAACGTCTCTTTCCAAAATCTCTCTTTCTAAAATCTCTCTCTCTCCTCGTTTTCTAAAACCTTCTTTTAAAACCGAGGCTAGAGGCTCGATCATACGTTGCTTGGCCGTAGGCGACGCAAGAACAAATTGGCTTAAGCTCACTTGTCGTTGGAAAGTGAGTGCGCACAATCGCTAGTCCGCTGCCTTCGAAAGCGCGATTGTGTCAAGTGGTATCAGAGCTTTGTTAGCTCCGTAACATCGTACAGACCGAAATCATGTCGACGACAAAGTCGACAACCAAAGCACAAGCCGACCGGCTTACGCTAATAGAGGAGGAAATGCTGTTCCTCAAAGAAGTCCCTAACACCCTCCACTTCCTGGAAGCACGGGTGACCAAATTGAGTGGGAAAGTCGTAGAGATCGACGCCATAGGCAACCGCCTGGATAGGTTGCCAATCGCAGAACTGATGTTTCGAGTGACCTCGCTCGAAGAAAGAGTTGCTCCTACGAGCAGCCCAAAACTATCTGGTAGTCCGGATAGCTCTATCGCGCACAAAGAGGGACGTGGCGAAGAGTTCGACGTACTACAAAATACAATGATGAGTTTGTTCAATGGATTAGCTGATGAATTCAGAACAACAATCGACGACCTCCAAGAAAGGATGGCCACCATGAGCACTCGAATGGAAGTGACCATGAAAGCCGTGGAGGGCGTCACGGCTAGGCAAACTAATGTAGGATCCAACAAACTAAGGTTCCCAGACCCTAGAGCCTTCAAAGGGAATCGGGACGCCAAAGAGTTGGAAAACTTCATCTTTGATGTCGAATAGTACTTCAAAGCCACAACGGCTTGTACGGACGACAAGAAGGTGACTGTAGCCACGATGTATCTCATAGACGACGCCAAACTGTGGTGGCGTACGAAGGTGCAAGACATCGAGGATGGATTGTGCACCATCGACTCATGGGAGGACCTCAAGAGAGAGTTGAGGGAACAATTCCTCCCCGAAAACGCAGGACATATAGCAATGGAGAAAATAGTAGCCCTGAAACATACTAGAAACATACGGGACTATGTCAAACAGTTCTCAACCTTGATGCTAGATATCAGGGGCACAGCAGAGAAGGACAAGGTGTTCTTCTTTATAAATGGGCTACAGCCATGGGCCAAAACAAAGATACATGAGAACAGGGTCCAAACCCTAGCTGCCGTAATGGCCTACGCCGAGAGACTCTGATATGATAAAGAATCAATACAAGGGGAATAAGATTCGGATTACCTTGTCGATCGAATATCTCAAGACAAGAACATTTTGTTTGAGATTCGAATCACTCCAGAAGCAAGATCGATCATGTCTAGCTTCAATGATTCTTGTTGATCAAATATCTCAAGACAAGAACACTTGTTTGAGATTCGAATCACTCCACAAGCAAGATTGATCATGTCGAGCTTGAATGATTCTACATGCAACCTAAACTACATAGAGTTGCAAAGAAACTTAGCCATTGGCTAAAGAAAAGCACAAATGCTTCTTTACTATATTTTCAAAGTCCTTCTTACAAATACAACATACATGGCTTTATATAGCCTAAAAAATGAAACCATTAAAGGCATTCCAAAAGTTGTAACATTCACACTTTATGGCCATAATTAGCCATTATGTAAATGTAACCGAAATTAAATAAAAAGTCTTAAAATACAATAACTCTAAATTATAACCCACCCAAAATTTACAACAATCAAACTTCATTCTTCTTCAATGTAGCATGAATTGAAACATCTTTTTGATAATTTTGACAACCTTTTCTTCACATCTTCATTGAAGTATATTGTATGATTGATGTCTCTTGGTTCATATCATTCTCCACTTCTTCAAGAGGATTCGTCCTCGAATCTATTTGTGTAACTTTGCTGCAAAAAATAAGTTATGGAAATACAAAGGACCTCACAACACTCTCTCACGTGTATACACTCAAGGAATTTTAGGCCACTCTGTTTGCACTCATTTACACAAATGAAGCTCTCATTCTCACCTCTCAAAATTTTAAATAGAGCAAAGATTGAATTTTGAACTTTGGGTCGATTAAAAACTAAAAAGATGAAAATAAATAAAAATTAAATTGAGAAGAAACGCAAAGGAAACATATATCCGATCTTGAGCCTGAAGCTCTGATACCAAATGATAAGATAAGGAATCAATACAAGGGGAATAAGATTCGGATTACCTTGTTGATCGAATATCTCAAGCCAAGAACACTTTGTTTGAGATTCGAATCACTCCAGAAGCAAGATCGATCATGTCTAGCTTCAATGATTCTTGTTGATCAAATATCTCAAGACAAGAACACTTGATTGAGATTCGAATCACTCCACAAGCAAGATTGATCATGTCGAGCTTGAATGATTCTACATGCAACCTAAACTACATAGAGTTGCAAAGAAACTTAGCCATTGGCTAAAGAAAAGCACAAATGCTTCTTTACTATATTTTCAAAGTCTTATTACAAATACAACATAGATGGCTTTATATAGCCTCAAAAATGAAACTATTAAAGGCATTCCAAAAGTTGTAACATTCACACTTTATGGCCATAATTAGCCATTATGTAAATGTAACCGAAATTAAATAAAAAGTCTTAAAATACAATAACTCTAAATTATAACCCACCCAAAATTTACAACAATCAAACTTTATTCTTCTTCAATGTAGCATGAATTGAAACATCTTTTTGATAATTTTGACAACCTTTTCTTCACATCTTCATTGAAGTATATTGTATGATTGATGTCTCTTGGTTCATATCATTCTCCACTTCTTCAAGAGGATTCGTCCTCGAATCTATTTGTGTAACTTTGCTGCAAAAAATAAGTTATGGAAATACAAAGGACCTCACAACACTCTCTCACGTGTATACACTCAAGGAATTTTAGGCCACTCTGTTTGCACTCATTTACACAAATGAAGCTCTCATTCTCACCTCTCAAAATTTTAAATAGAGCAAAGATTGAATTTTGAACTTTGGGTCGATTAAAAACTAAAAAGATAAAATAAATAAAAACAAATTGAAAAGAAACGCAAAGGAAACATATATCCGATCTTGAGCCTGAAGCTCTGATACCAAATGATATGATAAAGAATCAATACAAGGGGAATAAGATTCAGATTACCTTGTCGATCGAATATCTCAAGACAAGAACATTTTGTTTGAGATTCGAATCACTCCAGAAGCAAGATCGATCATGTCTAGCTTCAATGATTCTTGTTGATCAAATATCTCAAGACAAGAACACTTGTTTGAGATTCGAATCACTCCACAAGCAAGATTGATCATGTCGAGCTTGAATGATTCTACATGCAACCTAAACTACATAGAGTTGCAAAGAAACTTAGCCATTGGCTAAAGAAAAGCACAAATGCTTCTTTACTATATTTTCAAAGTCCTTCTTACAAATACAACATACATGGCTTTATATAGCCTAAAAAATGAAACTACTAAAGGTATTCCAAAAGTTGTAACATTCTACTTTATGGCCATAATTAGCCATTATGTAAATGTAACCGAAATTAAATAACAAGTCTTAAAATACAATAACTCTAATTTGTAACCCACCCAAAATTTACAACAATCAAACTTCATTCTTCTTCAATGTAGCATGAATTGAAACATCTTTTTGATAATTTTGACAACCTTTTCTTCACATCTTCATTGAAGTATATTGTATGATTGATGTCTCTTGGTTCATATCAGACTCGTAGACTGTGGGAACGAAGCAGGATCCCAAAGAAGAACGACACCGGCCCCAAACACTGGGGGCAAAACATACAAGCCACCAGGTCATCGAAATGGAAGCCCCAACAGACCGAGTGGATGGACGGATAGACCTCCTCAGAACAATCAAGCGGGGACATCTCGAGGACCTTACCATCAAAGAAACCACCTGACGATGCCTTTACAATGCATGTTGTGTAAAGGTCCCCACAAAATATCCTACTGTCCTCATCGGGCCTCTCTCACTACGCTCCAAGTGTCTATTCAAGAGAGCAATGAAGCAAGGGTTGAATCTATGTTAGACAAGAAGGAAGATCAAGACAATCCCTGGATGGGCGCGCTTAAATTCTTATTAGCCCTCCAACGGAAGGTCGAACCGAAGGAGATAATAGAAAAAGGACTCATGTTCGTAGATGCGGTAATAAATTCTCAACCGAGCAAGAGCACTCTGATAGATTCAGGAGCAACCCACAACTTTATCGCCGATCAAGAAGCCCGAAGATTGGGACTCACCGTAGGAAAGGACCCGGAAAAAATGAAAGCTGTCAACTCCGAGGCCTTGCCTATTGTGGGAGTTTCCAAAAGAGTCCCCTTCAAGATAGGGGATTGGACAGGGGAGCTAGATCTTGTCGTGGTTCGCATGGACGACTTCGACGTGGTACTGGGGATGGAGTTCCTCCTGGAACACAAAGTCATCCCAATGCCATTGGCAAAATGTTTGGTGATCACCGACCGCAACCCCACAGTAATACCTGCAAGCATCAAGCAACCAGGTAATATTCGAATGATCTCGGCCATACAATTAAAAAGGGAACTCGCACGAGAGGAACCCACATTTATGGCCATACCATTGATGGAAGAGGCGACCACCGAGGAAATCATCCCAAATGAAATCAAGGAAGTACTATACAGTTATGCTGACATAATGCCAGAGAGCTTACCCCAAACATTACCACCTCGTCGAGGCATTGATCACGAAATCGAACTCCTCCCTGGAGTTAAACCGCCAGCAAAGAATGCATACCGGATGGCTCCGCCCGAGTTAGCCGAATTGAGAAAACAACTGGATGAGTTGTTGACGGCAAGATTCATCCGCCCGGCAAAGGCACCTTACGGGGCCCCCGTACTGTTCTAGAAGAAGAAGGATGGGACGTTGCGTCTGTGCATAGACTATAGAGCCTTAAACAAGGTGACGGTACGCAACAAATACCCACTACCAATAATATCCGACTTGATCGACCAGCTTCACGGGGCCAAATACTTCACGAAGTTGGACTTGCGATCTGGGTATTACCAAGTACGTATTGCCAAGGGGGATGAGCCCAAGACAACGTGCGTAACAAGATATGGGGCCTTCGAATTCCTAGTAATGCCCTTTGGCTTGACAACGCCCCAGCTACTTTCTTCACGTTGATGAACCAAGTTTTCTACGAATACTTGGACCAATTCGTCATAGTATACCTCGACGACATAGTTGTCTACAATAAAACTCTGGAGGAACACAAAGTGCACTTGAAGCTGGTGTTTGACAAGCTGCGACAAAATCAACTGTATGTGAAGAAAGAGAAATGTGCATTCGCACAGACATGCATCAACTTCCTTGGACATGTCGTCAAATGTGGACAAATCAGTATGGATAGCGACAAGATAAAAGCTATCCAAGAATGGAAGGTTCCTACTTCCGTATCCGAGGTGCGATCCTTCTTAGGATTAGCCAACTACTATAGGTGGTTCGTCGAAGGGTTTTCACGACGAGCCGCCCCATTGACAGAGCTGTTGAAGAAAGACCACCCTTGGTCGTGGTCAAATGATTGTCAAATGACCTTTGAAAATCTGAAAACAACCATGACGAGGGGCCCTGTCCTCGGGTTGGTAGATGTTACAAAGCCATTTGAAATAGAAACGGATGCTTCCGACTTTGCTCTAGGTGGGGTCCTTATTCAAGAAGGCCACCCCATCGCTTATGAAAATCGAAAGCTCAACGATGCCGAACGAAGATACACTGTCTCCGAGAAAGAAATGCTGGCTGTAGTCCATTGCCTTCGAGTCTGGGGACAGTATCTCTTGGGATCACAGTTCGTAGTGAAGACGGATAACAGCACCATTTGCCACTTCTTAAATCAACCAAAATTAACGGCAAAACAAGCCCGGTGGCAGGAGTCATTGGCCGAATTCGACTTCAAGTTCGAACACAAAGCAGGAAAGAACAATCAAGCAGCCGACGCACTGAGTCGGAAAGGCGAACATGCGGCCCTGTGCATGTTAGCCCATATTCATTCAAGTAAGATCGATGGATTGATGCGCGACATCATCATGGAACATTTACATAAAGACCCATCGGCCAAAGCCGTCGTCGAACTAGCTAAAGCTGGGAAAACACGACAGTTTTGGGTTGAGGGAGACCTCCTGATGACCAAAGGAAACAGATTGTATGTCCTAAGAACGGGGGAACTGAGGAAGAAGCTCATCCAAGAATGTCATGATACCTTATGGGTCGGACACCCTGGGTGGCAAAGAACATACGCACTAATAAAGAAGGGGTACTTCTGGCCAAACATGCGAGACGACATCATGCAATACACCAAGACGTGCCTCATCTGTCAATAGGACAAAGTCGAGAAAACCAAAGTCTCAGGACTCTTGGAACCTCTACCTGTGCCAACAAGACCCTGGGAAAGTGTATCTCTGGACTTCATAACACACCTCCCAAAATTCGGGGAATATGACACCATCTTGGTTATTGTCGACTGATTCTCAAAATATGCGACATTCATCCCCACTCCCAAATTATGCTCGGTGGAACTCACAGCCCAACTATTTTTCAAGCACGTTGTAAAGTTATGGGGCATTCCTTCGAGCATCATCAGTGATATGGATGGCAGATTCATTGGGACATTCTGGACTGAGTTATTCGCCTTCTTGGGAACAACCTTAAACATCTCCTCGAGTTATCACCCTCAAACCGATGGACAGACAGAACGGTTCAATTGCTTGCTCGAAGAGTACTTACGTCACTTCGTCAACGCTCGCCAGAAGAACTGGATACAACTGTTAGATGTCGCCCAATTTTGCTTCAATTGCCAGACAAGCTTGTCTAGGGAAAGAGTCCCTTCGAAATTGTAAGTGGAAGACATCCGACCTTATCCCATATTATTGATCATCCCTATGTAGGAAAAAACTCTACCACCCTGACCCGAGCATATTTGGAGAAGGCTTCCAAGCATATGAAAAAGTGGGCAGACAAGAAGCGTCGCCCCCTTCAATTCCGAGCAGGAGATCAAGTGCTCATCAAGCTGAGACCAGAACAGATCAGATTTCGGAGCCGAAAGGACTAGAGACTAGTTCGAAAATATGAAGGCCCGGTTGAAGTCCTTAAAAAGATCGGGGCTACCTCCTACCGAGTTGCACTACCCGCGTGGATGAAAATCCACCCAGTAATTCATGTGAGCAACTTGAAGCCCTACCACCCTGACCCAGACGACGACCAACGAAATGCAATCACGAGACCAAGCATCGATCTAAAGCAAAAAGAAACAAAAGAAGTAGAAGAGATCCTAGCCGACAGGGTTAGGAAGATAGGAAGACCTGTACGGACGATTCGTGAACTCCTTGTCAAATGGAAGAATCTCCCTACAGAGGAAACCAGTTGGGAACGCGCCGAAGATCTGAACTCCGCCGCCACCCACATCGCAAGGTTTGAAAGTAGTCGGTTGACAGGAACGTCAACCAATTAGGTGGGGGAGGATGTCACGGTCATGCTCATCTAGGGCGTGTTGCCCATGGCCGCATGCCCATGACAAGCCAAACCCTTGTCATGTCTTTTCATTCTAGTGTTTTTCCTTTTGTAATTCTAGGGCGTATGACGCCTCAAAAATATCATGTCTAGGCCTGCCAGACCTAAAATGGCTCAGAATGTACTACAGGGGATATGACTAGTTGTCAACTTCTCCCTACCCAAGGTTATATATGCTAAGCCATTGTTATCTTTCTCTTGCTTGCTTATATAATGTCTCTTTTCAAAATCTCTCTTTCTAAAATCTCTCTCTCTCCTCGTTTTCTAAAACTTTCTTTTAAAACCGAGGCTAGAGGCTCGATCATATGTCGCTTGGCCGTAGGCGACGCAAGAACAAATTGGCTTAAGCTCACTTGTCGTTGGAAAGTGAGTGCCGCACAATCGTTAGTCCGCTGCCTTCGAAAGCGCTATTGTGTCACAAGGCGTACAAGCTCTATGATCCTGCGGGGGGCGAGCTCACGTGTCGCAACGTCGTCTTCACGATGAGAACTCCTTCTGACAGTGGAACGATGTGACTGAGGAGGGCCAAAATCCATATCAATTGACAGTGGAGTACCTCGTCACCGAGCCAGGAGAAGAAGGAGATGTGACCGAGCTAGGACACTGTTACCGCTGCCAACAGCTGCATCGGATACACCTACACCAACACTGGCCGCAACTCCTGCTACGCCCCTTGAACCAGTGGAGTTCGCAACACTATGTACTACGGATTCGACGCTGGATGCTGATCACGATGATGGTCTGGCAGCTGTTGGATTTCGTTAATCAGCCAGGGAAATCCTTTTCTTTTCGGTCAGAGGAAATCGTTGACGGGAAGTTGTTGGAAGAAAATAAAAATCGTAAAATAACAAAGAGAGAGAATTGCTGAAATTTTGACTGTGCTTTAAAATCAGGTCGTGAAATCTTCTGAACATGGCTGGAGAGTGGCCAACTAAATCTGTGCCACTTCCTAGCCACTTCCTAGCCACTTCCTACAAAATTGCCGTCTAAAACTTTGGTAATCCCTTCGACGTGTTTGTCAAATCTTCTAAAACCTAGATGTAAAGGCAGTTTGCCGTGCACCGAACTTGCGTGAGCAACCATCGTCGATCATCGCGGATCCTAAGTAGCCCGCGCTTGATGAAAATGTGGCAGCCGACCTTATCGAGTTGACCCAGGCTCACAATATTACCATTCGACGTGTTTGTCAAATCTTCTAAAACCTGGATGTAAAGGCAGTTTGCCGTGCACCGAACTTGCATGAGCAACCGTCGTTGATCATCGCGGATCCTAAGTAGCCTGCGCTTGATGGAAATGTGGCAGCCGACCTTATCGAGTTGACTCAGGCTCACAATATTACCATTCGACGTGTTTGTCAAATCTTCTAAAACCTGGATGTAAAGGCAGTTTGCCGTGCACCAAACTTGCGTGAGCAACCGTCGTTGATCATCGCGGATCCTAAGTAGCCCGCGCTTGATGGAAATGTGGCAGCCGGCCTTATCGAGTTGACCCAGGCTCACAATATTAGCCTTAAGCCTCGGGATGAAGTAGACGCCTGCTTCCATACATTTGATTTCGGTTTACAATTATAGCTTCCATACCTGTCCCAAAAGTAAACCAACCCCTTGGGACTGCTACGAAAAACCCCATCAAATTTCAAAGTTGACGCCGATTAGCCTGTCATCGGGGTGTCGACCTCTTCGTGGTGGTGATGGAGATGCCAGCACTTAGTGGCGGCGTGGAGGAGTGAGAGTAAGCCTACTCGGGATGGACCTCACGATGTGTTTATTTTCACGCTTTACATTTTTTTCTACTCGAACCTAAGACCTAGGCTTTGTTAGGTTGATGCTCTAACCACTTGAGCTATTCAACTTGACTATTGATAGGTTGGCTCCTCCGCAATGATATACACCGATGGCTTCAACCGGGCTCTGATACCAGTTGTTGGATTTCGTTAATTGGCCAGGGAAATCCTTTTCTTTTCGGTGAGAGGAAATCGTTGACGGGAAGTTGTTGGAAGAAAATAAAAAGCATAAAATAATAAAGAGAGAGAATTGCTGAAATTTTGACTGTGCTTAAAATCAAGTTGTGAAATCTTCTAAACAGATTTTCTATTTAAATATAACTTATCCTAAGATGGCTGGAGAGTGGCCAACTAAATCTGTGCGAGTTCCTACAAAATTGCCGTCTATAACTTTGGTAATCCATTCGACGGGTTTTCAAATGGTCAAATGGAGGTATTCAATCAACTAATGAAATTGTGTGAATCTAAATAAGAAAAAACTCAGGTTTTATCTAACAGCAGCCAATTACCAGAAGATTGAAGACTTACTAGGAGAAGGTGAACCACCGAGACTGGCGGTGTGTGAGCTCGAAGAGGAGGTAGCCGAACTGCATGCCATCAGCGTGGATGAACATAACTCTTTCGCCGAAGCAGAGAAGAACCTATGCTGGCTGAAGGCAATGCAAGAAGACATGACGTCCATCACTGAGAACAAGACGTGGAGTCTGGAGGACATACTGCTAGGACACCCAGCTATAGAACTCAAATGGCTGTTCAAGCTGAAGTGTAACGAAGAGGGAGAAGTTGTGAAGCACAATGCCTGTCTGGTGGCGAAAGGCTACGTCCAGAAGCAAGGGGTAGACTTCAAAGAGGTGTTTGCGCCGGTGGCAAGGTTGGAATCCATCTGCCTGTTGCTAGCGATCGCGGCAGTCACTCTTGGGAGGTCCACCATATGGATGTGAAGTCTGCTTTCCTCATAGGAGAGTTAAAAGAGACCATCTACGTCCGACTACCACCTGGCTTCATCGACGACAAAAATCTCGCTAAGGTACTGCGCTTGCACAAGGCGCTCTACAGACTTCAGCAAGCATTAGGAGCCTGAAACACAAAGCTCGACAGTACCTTGTTGACGCTCAAGTTCAAGCGTTGTGCTTCTGAGCATGGCATGTACACGCGCAACCATGGCGAGCAGCGCCTGATCGTGGGAGTGTACATCGACGATCTCATAATCACTGGAGGTGACATGGAAGTTTTTGAAAGATTCAAGAGGGAGATGTTAACGACCTTTAAGATAAGCGATCTGACGTGCTCAGCTATTACCTCGGCATCAAAGTGCAGCAGAGTACTGCCACCATCACCATATGTCAAAGTGCGTATGCAAAGAAGCTGCAGGACGCAACTGGGCTAGCGGGCAGTAACTCTACAAGGACACCAATGGAGGCCCGACTCCAGTTAAGGAAGGCCGGCACTACGCTGGTTATCGATGCCACCAATTACCACAGCATCTTTGGGAGTTTGCGCTATCTAGTAAACACTCACCCTGACATCGTCTATTCCGTTGGATACGTAAGTAGGTTTATGGAAGTACCAATGGTGGAGCATCTTGCGCTATGTGGCCGAAACCAAAGACTGGGTGTGAGATACTGTGTAGGGAGAGGAAGAAAGAAGCTTGAGCTGGTTGGCTGTAGTGATAGTGACATGGCAGGTGACGTTGATGATCGTAAGAGCATCAGCGGGATGATTTACTTCCTCTCAGACAGAGCGATCTGCTGGAAATCAACTAAATAGAAGGTAGTTGCTCTGTCTTCATGCGAAGCAGAGTACATTGCCGCTTCGACTGCGGTTACATAGGGGGTTTGGCTTGCGCGACTGATGGAGGAGCTGATCGAAAGAGAAGGCAATCCACCAATGTTGTACGTGGATAACAAATCTACAATCTCCTTGCACGACCGGAGCAAACACATAGAGATCAGGTTCCATTACATCTAGGAATGTGCAGATTGGGGGCTTATCAAGATTGACTTCATCCGAATAGAGGAACAACTTGGAGAAATCTTCATCAAATCTCTAGCGCGGGTAAAATTTGAGGAACTACGCTCAAAGATCAGAGTTCAAATAATAAGGTAGATATATCACAGGTTTTAGGAGAAGATTGTTTGATAATAGCCCTATGATTTTTCCTTATTTAGTTTATTCACGTTACTTGAATGAGTTAGTTGAAATTTTGTTTGATAATTTGACGCATACACGTGCAGTGGAGTAGCATAATTCTAACTGGCCAGTTGGGCCATACTTAGGAGGGAGTGACGCAAGTTTAGTTAGCCACATCCGTCATTTTTAGAATATAAGTTTGTTTTAAATACTGAAACATTTGTTTTAGCAACAACAAAACAAAAGGCTTTCCATTCTCTTGCTCTTATTTTCTTCCCAACTTTTAGTTCACTAGCTTTCTGTTTTTTTTTTTCCTTCCAAACATTTCTTTTAGTTTTTCTTCTTCTTTCTCCTTTGTTTTCTTCTTTCAAAGATTTCTTACTGCTCTCACCAGCGGTCTCAGTCAAAACATAGCACCCACTTGATGAATATAGGAACTTGAATCAACTCAAATGGGAGCATCTCAAACTTCATGCATTGATCAAATTGGGAGAGAAGATTCTCACTAATGGCACCAGTTCAGACCAAGACTTTGGCAGATCGGTAACTTTAACGAAATTCTCTAACCAAGCAACATGAAAGATGTTCTGCTTTTTTAGCAACACATATGGGAGAAATGATGTTCCTATAGATTTGCAGGCAAATGGAAAATATTTTGTACTAGCTTGGTCTATGAGCATTCTTGATGGTTGCAATGGTTAGATAAAACCTGAGTTTTTCCTTATTTAGATTCACACGATTTCATTAGTTGATTGAGTACCTCCGTTTGACCATTTGACAAACACATTACCAAAGTTTTAGACGGCAATTTTGTAGGAAGTGACACAGATTTAGTTGGCCACTCGCCAGCCATTTGTAGGATAAATTATATTTAAATAGTTAAATCTATTAAGAAGATTTAACCACCTGATTTTAAGCACAGTCAATATTTCAGCAATTCTCTCTCTTTGTTATTTTACGCGTTTTATTTTCTTCCAACAACTTCCCGTCAACGATTTCCTCTCACCGAAAAGAAAAGGATTTCCCTGACCGATTATCGAAAAACAACAGCAACAAGGAGGTTTACAACACTGCAAATGTTAATTCTCAAACATCCATGTACGTGAAAGAACAAAACGAGAAGGAAAATGCACGACTCTCGTGGACTTGGGCTTTGGATCCCATGAGAGACACTCTACAAGGAAATGGTAGATTTAAGGCACACCTTCTTTCGGAACAAAATGGAATCATTAGTGAGACTGAAGAATTACGATGCATTTTATGACACGGTGCCAATAGAAATTGATGGAGGTCCCATTTATCTAATTGGAGATGGAAATATCACAACAGATTTGTCAACAAATTTATGGTCTTATAAGTCTCGCAAGCACTAAGTTTAAGTCATTCTTTGACAGCGAGTGCGGGTGTGGCCCAAAGGATGATTTGTCAATCCAGCGTAAGGAAAAGCTTTCGCATGTAGTTAGACAAATTCTTTCTTCTAGGACTCGGGTATAGTTTCAACCAAGGTGCTCCCAAGAAAAGATTCTCGGGCAAGGTTTGAAATCAAATTCCGTTCAAACACGGGGACGAAGTGGCTTAGTGAGAAGAAGGGACGATAAGCTGAAATGGTGAGTTGCGCTTACGCCTGAATTACCTACTTTTTCCAATCTTAGCTTGCCATACGAGGTGCTTGGGAGACTTTACCCTACAATGACCAAGACCGCCAGCTCCCGAGGCAGCATGAACCCTCTTTACTTTATGAGGGAGACAAGGAGGAGTCCACTGTATTTAACCTTAACCATCAGCTAATGGCTCCAGCCTTGGCAAATTGGCAACTTTCTATCTAACAGTTATCCATCAACTAGCTCAGATTTCCGAGATGCTAGCACAATTGACCTTGAGGACAGACATCGAAAAGCCCTTTCTTTAAAGTACTTATCTTACCGAACCCATAAAGACCCTAAGTGCTTGAGTAAGTAAGTAGTACGTCTTTCCACCAAGAAGATAGGGAGAAAAGGAAAAGGGCACAGTCCCCTCTTTCCGCCTTCCTCGTTCCCCTAGACCTTCCCCGCAGAGTACTTCCTCAGGGCTCGAACCTGCCGCAATGCACCAACTCCTCATTGTTGGACCGAATGAGACCTCTATAGAAAGAAGCCATTTTGTGGACTAATATGAACTACTCTTCACTTCGCAGACTTTCACGCTCACAAGGATTGGTACCCTAGACATTAGGTAGACTGACGTTCTGTTTTAGCTAACAACTGAACTTAGAGCCCTTTATAGATATTACACACGACTGTAAAGACCTGATAAAGTAAGCCACCCTGGATGGGAGGAAGGATAAGATAGCCAGCACGTCTGATAAGATGATGAGGAATCCTTAGACGGACGGGCTGGAATGCGCCGCTTCGCTTAGTCGACTGAAAGAGAATCGAAGCATCCTACTTCACTGTAAATGCCGCTACGAATTCCATCCAACGAGCTAAAGGTCATACTAAGTTCCTTCTCTTTTCCTGCCTGAGACGGGTACTCCTGCCTCTGCCCCCAGTAGCTTCCTCTCTTGCATCCATTCACGAATCAAAATCAGGATAGTCAGTAGCTCCTCCAGCCTTGTCGGCATATCCTGAGAGAGGTCTCTTAAGAGTGTATAAACAAGAACTCAATCTAGTAATCCCGAGCATCAGAAGAAGATTTAGAAAGTCTTTTCCCACCCACAGGGAATACCTGGAGGCTTCTGGGGAATACAACCCCTAGAACAGCAAGCACTCCAAGAGGCTCGGCGGAGAGAGGGCCTGAAAATGAGGAAAGATTGATTCAAGCTAAATCACTGAATCAAATATGATAATCCTTCTTTCTACACCTTCTACTTCTACATTAACGCTGGAAACTGGATAGAAAGATAGCACACAAGAACCAAGAACAAGTGATTTAGCTCAAGCATTTACTCGTCTTGGGGCTAAGGTGGGATCTACTCAAGGACCTACTGGAGCAACAACCGTCTTTTTTATTGGTACCGCAGTAGCCCTTTGGTGGATTAAATGGAGAAATGAAGTAACTTTACCATCCGATGTTCTCACATAGTACCAAATGGAGCGCGTTAAATGAAAAATCTACCGGAAGGTGAATGACATGGTACAAAGCTAGCTTTAAGACCCCTTCGGGAACTGCCCAGTCGCATTGGACATGCAAGAGATGGGCAATCAGACTTGGGTAAATGGGCAAAGCATAGGACGATTTTTGCCTTCTTTCATATCTAGAAACGATGGTTGCAGTTGGACCTGTGACTACAGAGGTGCATATGACTCTAGCAATTGTGTTAAAAATTGTGGGAGTCCCTCTCAAAGATGGTATCACGTTCCAAGATCGTTTCTGTCAAATGACACAAATACATTGATTTTATTTAAAGAAATTGGTAGAAGTCCTCAACAAGTTACTGTTCAAACCATCACTATAGGAACTATATGTGGAAATGCTAATGAAGGAAGCACCTTCGAGTTGTCTCGTCAGGGAGGACATATCATTAAAAAATACTAGTATGCTCTTATAAACCGGACAAAAGTACTAACTGATGTTGTTTACAGCTTTTCCCCGTGTTATCGTTATTTTACCAAATAGCTTCACATACAAATCTCGATAAATAATTAGGTATATTTGTTGAAAGAGCCGTGTACTCGTAGCGTTTCTGGAATAAGTTATGAAAAAAAATGTTGTTACTTTTATTTTATTTATTTTTCTTTTTTGGTAAATAAAACAAAATTTTCTATATGTATTGTTAAAAACTTAGTAATAAAAAACGTATTTAATATAGTTTACGAAATTTCCATAAGGCTTTGACCACTGACTTTGACATTTTGTATTTTTCTCCCACTATTTTATTTTACATGTTTCTCGAGTTCGTTTGCATATTTTAAGATCCTTAGTAAAATCCATCAATGAAGAAATTGAAAGGAAAGGTTGGGAAAGCTGGTACTTTCCTAGCCTGGTGTTACAGCACAAAAGTCTCACGTTGATAAGAACTCATTGAGTAGTTATATCGATTAAATAAGGTCGATGCCTCACAAATTGAAATCAAATATAAAACTTTAGTATGCAAATTCACGTTGGGAACGTAAATTTTCGTCCATCAGGTGTTCATTTCTAATGCACGATAAGTTATTACCTTGATAAACTTTAATACTACTCCTCAAGTAGTTCTCTCTTCGGATGCCTCACAAATTGAAATCAAATATAAAACTTTAATAGGCAAATTCACGTTGGGAATGTAAATTTTCGTCCATCAGGTGTTCATTTCTAATGCATGATAAGCTATTACCTTGATAAACTTTAATACTACTCCTCAAGCAGTTCTCTCTTCTTAAAATATTTTGTCCTTGAAAGTTGCTTGTGCCCAATTCTAAGGATAGGACATCCTCTTGTCCACTTTTCTTGCCCAAGGTTCTACGTTATCTCAATGGTAATTGAACTATGACTATGGATGTCTACATGCTGCACACTCACCTATGGATAGTGAAGACACGAACCTGACAAATTGTGTCCAAGATTTCATGTGTTTCCAGAGACGTAGTCTAAACCTGGATCTAGAGTTTCATGCATTCCCTATGCTACAGTCTGAAATCTATACCCAAGATTTCTTATGGATCAGGCGGTGTAGTCTGAAACCTACATTCAATGCTTCTTTTGTTGCAAGCGACACAATCTGAAAACTTATTTCCAAGGCTTCATACATTCCAAGTGGCATATTTGAATACCTACATTGAAGGCTTCTTGCATTCCAATCGGGGTAGTTTGAAACCTACATCCAAGGCTTCTAACGTTCCAAGAGGCATAGTCTAAAACCTGCATCCAAGGCTTCCTATGTTCTAAGAAATGCAGCTTGAAAACCTACATTTAAAGTTTCTTATGTTCCAAGCGATATAATATGAGTCACGAACATATTGTACTATGGGAGGTCTAGGGGTTTTGAGTTTGAGAACATTGGTCCCTTGTTTCTGAGTGGTGCCACTAAAATAAAAAAGATTTCATACAAACATAGTTTTAGACACAAAATAAGAAATGCATTCACAAAATACTTGAAAACAAAATAAAGTTAGAGGTTGTGTTGTTGATTGATGACTCTTGCTCCAAATTCCATTCCCATCTTCGACCCGTTCCTTATTACCTAAAAAACATGGAAAATATGGAGGGAGTACAAAGACTTAGTGATTAGGTTACTTATAGACTCTTAGTTGTGTCATGGAAAATATGGAGGGAATACAAAGACTTAGTGATTAGGTTACTTATAGACTCTTAGTTGTGTCATGTGTCCTGAAGCTAGGGTACTGTATCTTCTTAAGTATCCATAGATGTAACATATGGCTTAGCTTGGTTCAGATATATGGACAACCTGGAAGCTTCCCCTAAAGTGGCCCTTAGCTCATTCCCCATGTTCATAACATCCGACTAGTAATTCATGACACATGACATCTCAATTAGGTGAGGAAAACATGCGGCTCATCATGACATCCTACTTATGAGACATGGTGCAGGGCATCACACCTAGAAGAGAAATTAGAGGCCTCGTAGTGCATCGTGTCATAGTTGTACATTTTAATTCATGCAACATTGTGATCATGACACGCTCACGAAAAGTCTTGAGGTTAACCCAAGCCCAATTTTCATTTTTGGTTCATCTTTAGGATTTCGTTGAACATTAAGTGAGGTTTGTCTTTGCAACTCAAACACAACTTCTATAAGATCCAAACTGGTTCCGCCACACAGGCTTCTAGTGCGCAATGTCATCATACTTATGTCGTCCGACACTATCCTTGAAATACCCATTTCAAAAAAAGTCGCTCGAGACACTCGTCTCACATTGCTCACCCTACTGTGACACACATATGAGCCACAAGGTAGCCAACTTAGGCCTAAAGCCTAGGGGTTGTGAGGAGCTGACACCATGGTATTGGGATTTATGCCCTAAAGCCTAGTAATTAATTATTTAGTTTTTAATAATAATTTTTATTATTTTATTTTTAATTTAATTGTTATCCATTATATGAAAACCCAAGGTTATTAATGTAATCTTGAACCATATGTATTTGACATACAAAGGATCATGTTCAAGTAATAACCTAAAGAGTCTATAGTATATAGATAAGGTTGGGTGCTTTATCTTGATAACACTATTGATACGACCCACTTTGTAATCGTTACAAATGATTTGATCCAAATTATCCATGTGGAGACATGTAAGTGGAGGTATCCTATACAATGAGTTTATATAAGACTGGACCAAGAAATATTTAATATCTCTTTATAAATCCGTTAATTGAGAAGATTGATATTTCACATGATGATCATATGCGACTCGATCTTAATCCTGAGTGAGTTATGAACTCCTGCCTGTGAGGGCTTGTCCTTTGATTTACATGGGTGAGAATGACTATTTTAGCCGATTCAATATGCCTACCATTTTGGAGACTTGACCAACTAGGGAGTTGGGAACATAATATTATGAGATGAAAGTCACTCATTTCCATATAAGGAAAGTAGATGAATTGTTCTCTAAAGTACTGATTTCGGGATTTGAACAATGGGACCCCACCCTCTCATTTGGTTTATGATTGGATCATAAAGAAATTGTTCATTAAAGAATCAATGGTACTTAAGGTGAAATATGTAATTATAGAGGTAAAACGGACTTTTGACCCAGCTGTAAGTATGAACAATTCGGGAAGGATCGACTTGCTTGTAATGATTATCAATGGACATAACTTGTCCTGCCGTGCATAAGAGTGCAACTCTAGGTCTATAGTGGAATGACCTATGGTTAATGAATGAAAATTGATTAATTAAAAAAG
This sequence comes from Cucurbita moschata, assembly GCF_002738365.1. Classification (NCBI taxonomy): domain Eukaryota; kingdom Viridiplantae; phylum Streptophyta; class Magnoliopsida; order Cucurbitales; family Cucurbitaceae; genus Cucurbita; species Cucurbita moschata. Next base: position 166,642 of record NW_019268614.1, on the reverse strand, counting down.
TTTAATGAATTAATTTTATATCTGTAGGTCCATAAGGTCCCTTTGCTCGTTCATAGTAACCCTAAAATGTTCAATTTATTTGAAAGAAAATTTAAAGGGTTTAAATTGATATTTAACATATTAGATATATTAAATAAATAAAGAAAATATATTTAATTTGAAGTGTTCAAATTAATATTTAATATATTAGATATATTAAATATAAATAGAGAAAAATATATTAATTTGAAAGGTTTAAATTAATATTTAATATATTAGATATATTAAAGGAAAAATATATTTATTGTATTTGATACCATTAAATATTAAATCAATTAATGTATTTGATATAATTTTTAAAATTTGTATGAGATTCAAATTAGTTAAATATATTAAGATATCTTATAATATTGAAATATGATTTGTATGAGATATTATATATTAGGTATACAAATATATTATTTTGGGAAAGATTCTCCAAGGGTCCATATAAATAAGACCTTTGAGCCAATCTTTTTCACTTTCTCAGGATGAAATTACATCCCATAGAATTTTCGAAACTCTCCTTCTCCAATCCCTTTGAGATTTTCTTTTAAGAGTCTCCACAAGCCTTGACCTTGTGTTGGAGTAAGGAAGATTTGTGGAACATTGAAGAACTTCTACATGATTGGAATTTGAAGAACTTCTACATGATTGGAATACTCCAATCAGTCTTGCAAGCTAGGGTTTCTACAAAAGTAGAGTTCTTACTCTAATATTTATTGCTTTGTTTTAATTTCTAATAAAAATCAAAACGGTTCTCAATGGTTCGGCTACGTGGATGAAGAGTTCATTCCCTTCACATGCTTCCTCCTATTGATCATTTTGAGGCATTTCAAATCTTTTTGAAGTAGACAACATTTTGGCGAGTGCTGATTTAAATTAAAATTTCTCCGTCATCCCTGAAAAATTTGCTGCAAGAATTGCTATAGCATCAAGGTTAGCAATTTGTAGAGTGTAAGAACTCGTCTGACTCGACGACTCTAAAAAGACGGGTAAATTTTTCATAAAATAAAACAAACCAAATTTAAATCATACCATACATTATATAAATATAATAGTTAAACTCAAATTAAGGGATGACAAAAAAGGGTTGAAGGACGACGAGTGAGGTTTGTTTATGGCACCTGTTCTAGAGTTCACTCTCGGCCTCGACCAGCTCCTTATTACTTGAAAAAAAATGGAGAATAAGGAATGAGTACAAGACTCAGTAAGCAGCCTACTTGTAGGCTCTTAATCGTGTCCTTGATATGCTAGGGTACCACACTTTTTCTTTTCTTGTTCTTGTCGTAAGTTCTTGTTATGTTTCTTAATTCAAACTCCAAGACACTCCCCTTAGGACTTACGGTACATAGACATAAACTTGTCATCTTGTGTCTGAGGCTTCATGCATTCCAAGCGCACAGTCTTAATACCTACGCTAAAGGATTCATACGTTCCAAACAGTGTAGTTTAAGTCATAGTCATGATGTACCGTGAGAGGTCTTAGGAGGTTCTTGATTCATGGCTAGGGTAACTTACTCTCTTCTTGCTCCATCGTGGTCTTAGATTACTCCCCATGATGGACCATAAAGGTCACGTGATCGATGCATGCATGAACATGGCATAATAGACCATAAAGGTCACGTGATTGATGCATGCATGAACATGGCATAGATCGTAAAGGTCACGTGATCTGGCATAGACCATATAGATCGCGTGATCGGTGCATACATGAACATGGTATCCTGCAAATCATTAGGTACCCATAACATGGCGCAGGGCATCTTATCTAGGTGAAGGAAATGAGGAAACATGACATCCTGCAAAGAAAACACGGTGCAGGGCATCCCACCTAGAAGAGGAAACAAGGCCTCCTTAGAAAGCACCGCATGGTGGGAGGTATGGGCCACAATTGAACATGCTTAGAGTATTACCTAGCATTCTTAGATTTTTGTGTCTGAGGACTTTAGTCCCTCATCTTTGAGTGGTACCTAGCATTCTTCTTGTCTTGATAGTTGTAAAGATTGTTTGGTAATGTTCTTGGTTCTTAACCTTGTAAGTTTCTAAGGTTCTTATTTTCTTAAGGCATAAGGTGTAATCATGCATTCATAATCATATGAACCCATAATAACTAGCATGAATTATTCTAGAAAGTCATAGATTTATAATGGATTCCTTAGAGGGTTCTAGAAGGGTCTTGAATCTTGACGTGTTCCCTTTAGGCATTTCTTAAGTTCCATCTTGGTTTAGGTTCCAAACTTGCTCCAACCATATTGAAATCTTGAACTCATTCTCATGTCATATATGTTGGGTTTTATGTCCTAAAACTCGTAGTTTGTAAGCAAAAAACATATTCTATTTTCAATGAAGTTATGATTGTTGTTTATTCAGGGAAAATTGTTATTGAATAAAGTGAACTTTACCATTGTAAAGTTATTAATCTAAATCCAATAAACTAAGAACACTTTGGCTATAGTATGATTACTTGAACTATATGTAGAGACATAAGAGTGGATCAAGTTCAAGTATATAGTCAACATGATCTATAGTATAAGGATAAGGTTGAATATCTTATTCTGGAGACACTATGGATGCGGCCCACTTTTGTATATGATATAAACAATGTGATCACTAAATTGTACATGTGGAGACATGTGAGTGGGGACGTCCTATGCAGTGAGTATTGCATAAGATCGGACCATGAAGAAAATCACTCTCACTTTATAATGTCGTTTACTGTTGAGACCGATTTTCTTTTCATTCGATGACCTAGGTAACTCGATCTTAATCCTGAGCTAACCATGAACTCCTGTTTATTCGAAATTATCCTTAGATTTGCATGGGTGAGAGTGGCTCGAGTTCGCCGACTCAATAGGCCTCCCATTTCAGGGGTAAGACGTGGTGAATAGCTAGGACCGTGGGGTGCAGGATGGAATTCGCTCCTACCCACTTTTAGGGATAGAATAGAGGTAGTTCCCTTAAGTACTGACTTCAGGTCTTGAACAAGGGGTGCCACCCACTCTCTGAGAGGGATTCGATTTACTGGTTGGACCACAAACCAATTGTTCATAAGAGGATCAGTGGGACATAAGGAACAAGAAGTAACTTCAGGGGTAAAATGGCTAATTGACCCAGCTCTAGTTACGAACAACTTGTGAAGGATCGACTTACTAATCATGGTTATATCAAATGGACAGAAATATATCTATAGTGAGGGGAGTGCAACTACTAGGCTATAGTGGAGTGTCCTAGTAGTTAACAAGTGTTGTCGATTAACACTGTTAATGAGTTTAACCGGTTAATCTTGGATCGTTAGAGTCCATGATTTATAGGTCTATTAGGTCCCTCTCCTAGCTCATATCGGACTAAACAATAGAACAGTGTGACGAGTGAGTTTGAAGTGTTCGAATTCAAATTAGGGAATATGCGCTACATATATACGATATATTTAACTGCATTTTTATTTTATTTACGAATTAAACAAAAAGAGAGAATTTGAGATATTTAAATAAGATTTAAATATTTTAATCAAATATGTGTCGGAATTGATTGGGATTGGCTTTTGAGTTAATATTAAACATTAATTAAATAGTTTAATTAATCATTTAATATTACTTTAATTTGAAATTAATTATTCAAATGGATTGTTGAATTAAAAGGGAGAAAGTCAAAATGTTGACTTCATTTAATGTAAAAATTCATGTTAGTGGAATTTTGAGGTGCCAAAATTTGGTTTAACCAAACTTGCATGCGCCAAATAAACCCCACAAGGTTGGGTGGAATTTTGAGTGTCAAAATTTGGTTAACTCAAACATGCATGCTTGCCACATAATCCCAAACATTTGAGTGGAATTTTGAGTGTCAAAATTTGGTGATCTCAAATTTGCATAAACATGCAAACATGACTCTATAAATAGAGTGATCATGGTACATGGAAGGTCTCCTTTGGGAAAAACCTTGAGAAAAACCTCTCACAAACTCCCTCTTCATATATACTAAATCCCTCCCAAGTTTAGTCACTCACCAAATTCCACAATCCCGCATGTGTTATATTAACACCATCAATATAGAGTAGGCCTTAAATTGTATAGTTGGTAATTTGGAGCATGACTAGACCTTGAGCTAGGATATGAGTACTTGTTTCGTTTTCAAGAACTAAGCCTTAGGGGTTGTCATGTCATGCCTTGTGTTCCTTTAAAACTCTTCCAAAGTAACCCTTAGTTTTCTCCCCATAAGTGCATAGGTGATGTTATCATAATCGTGACATCCTGTTGGCAATTCGTGATGCAGGGCATCTCATTTAGGTGAGGGAAATAATAAGTTCATCATCGCTTCATGCTCATGGTACATATAGCATAACATCTCACCTAAAGAAGAATAGAGGTCTCGTGGTACACTTTGTGATGGGAGATAACGGTTACTCCGGGCATAAATCCTAGCAACTTGTTAAGCATGCCATTTGCATTAACCTAGGTGATTCCTTGGACTCTTCGTGATCCTAGGTTTTTATGCATAACGTCTTGGGTCAAGTGTGGAACTTTCAAGTTCTTCTTAGAAATAGCCCTAATGTGGTCTTGTGCGTGTAGAATCTTATTAGAAATCAAGGGTACTTGTAGGGAAACTCTTATTCCAGGGATAACTCTTTAGTCACCCTAGGAGGTAAAGTCATATGGATTGTGATGTATGTTCCCCATATCTTGGTTTCGCTACCTAATATTTTCCAATGGCTCTTAAACTTTGTTACCTTATACAACCTCTTGAGATAAGGATTCATACAACATTTCATAATATTTGGAGGTCATTTAGGGTATAACCCGTAGGTAGTCTTCCTTAGGGGCATTATGGTCATTTTATCCCTAATTCTTGGTTTTGCTCATTAATGAGTTCCAATGGATTTCAAACTTCACTGTATCATCAGACATCATAAAATAAGATATACTACTGAGTTTCATAGCACTTGGAGGTCATCTAAGTCATGAACCATAGGTAGATACCCTTAGGGGCATTATGGTCATTTTGTCTCGTTTCTTGGTTTACTTACTTATCCTTATCCAATGACCATTAAATTTCATACATAACCTCAACATGCTACAATATGCACAACATTAAAATTTCATAGGCATCGGGGCTCATTTAGTTGGTTATTTTAATATTCCTTAAATTTCGAGTAATTTGGTCGATTTAAGGCCTTAACTCACGTTTCTTTTGATTTTTCTTTTATGTATCCTTAGTTCATACTTGGTTTAGGGTCCATATGAAAACCCAAGTGATTCCTACAAGTATTTCTTAACAAAAGTCCAAAGTGGCTACTTACCTCGTCGTCGACGTTCGGGACCTCCGTTCTTGCATTTCTGATATTTGAATTACCTTAACTTTCCTTCCATAGACTCCTTATTGTGTTTAGTTTCTAGAACCATAAGACTTTTCATGAGAACCAATTAGAAAGGGGGTTAAATTGAGAAAAACTAAGGAAAGGTCAGGTTTTGGGCTGACTTGGCCGATTCAGTTGAACCGGCCACGTCATTATCTTCTTCCTCTAGATAGGAAGAAGATGCACGATTTTCGCGTTGCTGCCATCTAAAAGTTGAGCACCACAGCTCCAATCTCGCTATTTCTCCGATTTCTTCAAGAAACTTAAATATAGCATTACAAGGAAGAGCATGGTATTTATTTCATACCTTTTTGTTGATTGTAGCCTAAGGTATTCGCCTCCGAAGTTCGTCCAAAATAAGTTTTCTTGTCGGAGATAAAACAAAGGATTTCTTATTGGGCAGCTGATTCTAGTGATTTTCAAGGCCCGATTTCTTCATGAAACCTCTTCTATATCCTTTCCTCAAGCTAAGGGAATTGGTTTAGAAGAACTTCTTTGAGTGTGGAACCTTAATTTTGGAGAATTGTCCTCGGTCTGCAACTCACCCGAAACGTCTAATTTTTTATCTCTTGGGTAGCTTGTTCTGACGTTTCAGCTCTCGATTCCTTCATCAAACTTACTCAAATTCTTCTTCTGAAGCTAAAGAAATCCTTAATTTGTAGGAAATGAGACTGTAGATAGGAATTTGTCCCTTATCCCCAATTTAAGCCTGAAATTGATTTCCTTCAATTGGGCACGCTCTCGAGGTTTATTCTCTTCGTGGTCTCCTATGGAAGCACTCATTGCAGGTGCATAAACGGATTGGGATCATTCTTTCTTGGCGAAACATTGTGTATCCTCAGATTGAATTTTTGAGTTTTCCTTGAAATCCTTCAATGGCGGATTGAATTGGGGTAATAGTTTTTAGGCACTTTCAGCACTCCATTCCGAGATAGAACTTGTGGGAAATCTTGTTTAGAAACTATAGGAATAATTTTGAGGAGAAATGGTGGAGGATTACTCTCGAATTTTGAAGGAACTCGAGAGTAGGAGGTCTACAATCTAAACGCTCATTACTCTTGAATGGGTGCTCAACCTTGCTCAATTATTGTTCCATAATTTCGCCCCAACTTCAGACTTTATAGGAGGAGCTTAATCCGACATTGAGAGCTTCAGAATCATCATGATTTAGAGTTTGAGCATTCTGGATATTTCGTTGGAAATCTCCGCTCCGATTAGAGCCTTGCCGACTTTGGTTTTGAATACTAGCCGTTGGATGCGATGATCTGTACGTGTTCTAGATCATATCCATTTTTGGGGGAGACCCAACCGCTTAGATTTGCGTTTTGAGAGCTTTTGCTTAGATGTCTACGGTAGATGCTTTGATTTTGATCATATAGGCATTTTCGTAATTATCCATCCTTTCAGGGGTATTTTGGTAATTTGCCACTTTTCGAATATTTTATTATTATTTTCCTAAAAAAATTTATATATTTTTTTTAAATTCTTCATCCTTTGTTGGGCATTTTTTCATTCTTAAGCATCTTGAATTTCCTTCTAGATAAGGAATTAAAAATCGAGAAAAATCCTTGATAATTGGAAAAATGACCTTTTGGCCCTTTTCACTTCCTTTTTCCTTTCCCATCCTTTTACATAGGCCTTAACTTCTTAGATAACTTGTTAGGGTATAGAAGTGACTTGCTTAATTCCCTCGTCCTTACTTAATCCTTTAATTTCTTCCCTTTTGATCATTTGAGTTTTACATGGGCAACTTATTATTGTTGGATCTAATTCTCTTCATTTTTTGGGTGTTACATAGAGATATGTTATTGCCAGTGGTGTTTTTTCAGATTTTCTAGAGCATCATGGTTCAACATAAATGTTCAGTATTATTAAAAAAATAACACAATTAAATGTAAAATTGAACCAGAATGGACTATTTCATGTTTACTAATTAGAATAAATCGACCAATTAATGAGAAAATGATGAGCAAAATTATTTATAAAATGGCTTGGTATAACTCTACTTTTGGAGACTTATCAGGATGCTGATCTCGACAACTCTTGTGAAGTCATCCACCTTAAGCAGAAGGTGATGGCTCACTTCTTGGAGCGCTTCTTCGAGTTGGGAATCTTATTCTCTCAGACTCTCCCCACAGCTGCCTCTGGATTTGCGTTGTGCACATTTTGGCATCTAGCCGACAGATGTCTCATATGGCCCTGGATTCTTTGTTTGCAACCACTGACATTATTCCTCTAATGAGATTGGCTCTTTGAAAGGCACCTACATGGTACACATTCTGATTTAACATTGCCCAATTTTGAAATTCCCAAGCCCTTGGTAAATGAGTTTAGTTTGTACTTTATTTACGGGTAGGACTCCTCCTCAAAAAGTCTTGATTCAATCCATAAAACTATTCATAATTCTAACCTATAACTATTCTGTCAAATCTTGCACTCATGATATACTTGTGAAGTTTTCATTCAACCCTCGTGTTCTTTTTTTTTTTTGACTATTTTGTTTGACTTAGAAACATAAAGAGTGGCTTTGATACTAACTGTCATGTTGTACATTTTTAACCATGTAACATTGTGATCTAGACACACTCATGACAAGTCTTGAGGGAAACCCATGCCTAATTTTCATTTTTCGCCCATCTTTGTAGCTTTGTCGGATCTTAGGTGAAGTTTGTCTTCTCCACCTAAATATAACTTGTGCAAAATTCAAGTTGGTTCGGTCACACATGTCACCCGTGCATGCATGTTCAATTATTTGTGACAGTATCCAACTTGCCTCTACATGAAACCAAGTCAATTGGCTTGACCATACCTCTCCTCAAGGCCAAGGTCTCTAATATACAATGTCGCATCTCAATTCTCATCTTTATTCCCAATTGATACGACCTTCATGTCATGATTTCATCCTAAGTCTCAGGATGTCATTAGCAATCATAGCTCACTCGGTCTTACCCATGACAACAATCCCATGTGTCGTTCATAACATCAAGCTATCTCAATCATCCATCCATCTGAGTTTTATCATGAAATTAGTCCCTTTAGTATCCTTGTCATATCACTTACAAACTTCGCATCAGATAGTGAGAGCATATCCCAATATCTGACATATGGGTCGGGGGTGCAATGTTAGCACATTTGTGTCGTCCGACAATGTCCTTGAAAGACCCAGTTCAAAGGAAGTTGTCCAAGACGCTCGTCTCCCAATGCTTTCCCTCACTTTGACACACATATGTACCACAGGGTAGCTCACTTAGGGCACCGAGTATACTTACATAATACCAAACAAACTTAATTTTCATAACTTCAGGGCATGGGATGTGTAGTTCACTAATAGCCCTAGATTTACTTATCTCATACCCTTTTAGTGGGGGCATGTATGTGCCCTAAGGTAAACATAAGTATTTCTCTTAGCTTTATTTTTAATGTTGGGATGACCGAAGGAAGTGCTTAAGTTCATAAAATTCTTCCACTTAGTTAATAGGGGTAATATAGTAATTTTTTACTTAAACAATGGCTCGAAACTCTAACGTGGTCCAATGGTGATGAAAATTCACTAGTGATAATCATTATTTAAGGTCATGTATAAAGTTTCAAGTCGTTCGGAGATTATTAAGGTCGCAAACCATATATATTAAGCCCTAGAGAGAATATGGTCATTTTACTCTATTACTTAGTTAACCTACTTAACCTTATCCAATAACAACCAAATTTCATATATAACTTTAACATGTCATAATATGCCTAGCAATAAAATTTTATGAGCAGCAAAGTTCGTTTAGCTGTTATTTTAAAATTACTTGAATCTCGAGTAAATTGCGTGGTTCAGAGCCTTAAGTAACGGTTCTTGACCCCATTCTTTCATCATCCTTTAGTTCTTATTTAATTTAAGGTTTATCTTGAATTCCAACCAAGTTCTAAAAGTATTTCTTAAGAAAAATTCTAGTTAATTACTTACCTCTTATACGATGTTTAGGGTCTTCTTTTTTGATCTTTTGATACTCAATTTACCCTGAATATTCTTTGACAACTTTCTTAAGGAGTATAGTTTATGGGATCATTGAGAATTTCATAAGAACAAATTCACAAGTGGTTTGATTCGATGAAAAATCAAGGAGAGATATGATTTTGGGTTAATTTGAACCAACCATGTTGTTGTCTTCTTCCTCGAGAAGAAAAGACGCGTGTTGTATTTATCATCTATCTAAAAGTTTCATTCCTCAACCTAATCTAAGATGTTTCTCCCCTCAACCCTTTCATGAATCTTGAAGGTGGAACCTCAAGGAAGAACCGGAGGATGATACCTTACCTTTAGGTGCATTGTATTGTGAGATATGTGACCTTCAAAGTCAATGGTGAACTCCTTTTTTTGTCGCGAGTGCACAAACCAAATGCTACTAGCCTTACACACAAGTGTAGCCTCAGATTGCATCTTCAAGTGGTGATCTGAATTAGATATAAAGTGGGAGGCATTTTTCAGTGTTCCATTCCTTCCTCCAACTTATGGGAAATCTTATTTATGAAATGTGGAAACAAGTTTGATGAAAATTGGTGAACCACAACTCTCAAATTTAGAAAAAAATCTAAGTATAGGATACCAAAAGCTATATATCACAATTGAAAACATGATTTAGCTCAATTTGTGATTCAAAAGTCTTTCCTACTCGATAATTTATAGAGGAAGGATCCACCGACGTTAAATCTTCCAGAATCACCAAGATTTCACAGTTGATCTTTCTAGATCTTTCATTGGAAAACTTACTCCAATCAGAGACTTACTAACATTAAGATTGAACTCTAGTCATTGAATTTGATGAAGTGTGTCTTCTAGATCTTTGTACTAAGTTTGAATAAAATTCAATGGTTAGATTTCAAGATTTGGTGAATTTTGTGTAGACGGTCACCGTGGTTCTATGTTGTTTTATTCAAAGGTACTTTCGTAATTATCTTGCCATTTTATGATTATTTTAATATTATTTTTCTCAAAAATCTTGAAATTTCTTATCTAAAAATGGAGGAAATTTCATAAAATTAAAAAATATATATATCCATTTTCCATTTTTTATTTTTATTTATTTTTATTTATTTTATTTTTTATCTTTCCTTTATTATTTCCTTTTCAAAATTAGGCTATATTTTATCTTTAATTTAGGCCCTATTTAACCTGACTAGTCTTTAGGGTTAATTTCATCTCTTCCTTTTAAGTTGCAAATATATTTTAGTTCCCTTTCTCTTGAGATCTTGTGTACTTATCTTTAATGGTGTACTTATCCTTAAGATTATACATAAGTCTCTGGTAGGGTTTCATAACTTTTGGAGTTCGTTAAGGTCTTGAAAACATCTTAGATTTCTTACCGAATAATGGTATAGGTTCTAAACTAGATCTAAATATCTTTCAATTTTGAGTAAACCTTATAAGATCATTTAGAGGCTATCATAGGGATATTTTAGTCGTTTTATCTTTAATTATTGGCTTAGCACTTGACATTCTCCAGCTTTTCATAATATCCTATATCCTTGAAAATATACGCTATATAAAATCTTAGATCATTTAAAATTTATAAACCAAACCCTTAGAGACGCAGGATATTTCTGTCATAATGCAAAATTGGTAGGTCTTTTTTAGTTTATTTTCATATATATATATATAGAATCGATCTTAAATGGATTTAATTAAAAGAAAATTGAAGGAGGGCCAGCTTTTAGGCTGGCATGACCTAAAATTGATACAATGACTTTTGGCCCTTGTTACGAGCTTACCTAAAACATGGATTTTTGGCTCTTGATTTCTTCGTGAAACTTAAAGTTGATAGAGTTGATGTTGAAAAGAAAGATATAGGGATCAAGAACTCACCTTAGCATGGATGGTAGCTCAAGTTATATGCCCCAACCCTCAACTTCTTCACGAAAAGTTCTCCTCTCAATGTCACGATGTTGTTGGTATCCTTTGCTTTGAGTTTAATGGATATTAGGGGTTGAATTTGGAGTTTCCTAAAATTTATCGAAAGTCATCCTATTTTGAATTTCCATCGATTCTCTTCGACTCTTACCTCTTTTTTTTTTTCGTGGTCTTCTTGAAAAAATTTTCTTAGAAATGATTGAGATTGTTTGAAGAAGATCAAATTTGTAGGTAGCCACGAATTGCATTTCTGAGCTTGCAAGTTCCGTTGTTAATAGAGGTGGAATTTGGGGAAGACGTTTGGGACACTTTAAACACTCAATTTCTTTACCAAAATTTTGGGTAATATTGTTTACAATGGGTAGGAAAAAGTTTGGGAGAAATCTTAGAGTATAAAATCTGTAAATGAAATGCAAGTAATTCTCGATTAGGGACTGCTTAGAACTCGTTTCTTGTCCCAATGATTGTTGTTAGTGTCTTATTTATAGATAGAAATAACCCTATTTTTGTTATTGAAATAAAATCACTACTATATGCATTCCTTAATCACAATAGTAGAAGAGATGCCATGAACTTATATGTTCATAATAAAAATTGTTAAACAATTGGAGTTTTGAAATCGTGAAATTTAAATAAAAATGAGGAAGGAAATAAACAATGCCCTCGTTTATCCTAAAGGCTACAAGAAACATGAATAATGCATCTACTCTAGCTTCAGTCCCATGGCTCTTACTGTGACGTCGTCATTCGTGTAAGGGTGCATTTCTTTTACCTGAGATGTAAGAGTACACGTGGTTTGAATATTTTAAGAAATAGACCTCATAATTTGGGTTAGGAAATGCAATTAGTCTCAACTTCCAACCTAGGTAAAATTGGATGAGTAGTACTTCTCCATACATGGTCCATGTACATGCATATGAACTCCCAAGCGAGCTCGTATACATACCCCCTGGATTTGATCTTTGATTAGCGTACACCTATGCTACCGTTATACCCGAAGGGAATGGAACATGCACAATATTATGGCGTATACAATATCGTATCATAACATCATGACAAACATAAATATTATAAGGTATGTGTTCATACTAATCATAACGAATTTATATCCCAATGCACGTGAACATATAATATGCATTAGACCCCATAGTTTACTATGACATGTATTTGTGATGCAATACATGTTTTCATTCATTTTATACCTAGCATAAGCATTTCATATCATTACATAAGGTAGTGTACAATATGGTACAACACTTTCAAAACATAACATGTTAAGAAGGCCACTTGGTCTAAGAGGCCAAACTCAAGTTCTAGTCCTCTTAAAGAGGTTTCAAGAAATAATAATAAAATATTAAAAATGGCAATTTCCAAAAATAAGCAATCATAAACTCACCGTTGCCACCTTGAGGGTATGTTTTAGAGAAGTTACAACTCATCAAATCCAACAGTCAAAATTTAAAATGGTCGTCGGTCGTTGATAAGATAAGATATTTTTAGTAGAAATTCTAGAAAACTCAATCTTGAATTTACGATAATCTGGAAGTTTCAATGTCGGTTTAGCTCCCTCTATAAAGTCTGAAGTAGGAACTTTCATTTGGAGCAAAAATCGAGCTAAGTCGAGCCTTTAACCGTGAGTTATAACCTCTTAAATTTTGAGTTCCTTTCTCTTGGATTTCTTTCAATTTCTAGAGCCATAGCCCACCATTTTTCGACAAACTTGCTTCTACACCTTTTAAATAAGATTACTCTCAAATTTGGTAAAGTAATCTAGTGCTGAAGATGCCTCAAACACAGCTTCCCAATTCAGCCACGCATTAAAGGAAGGGGATTAAAGCTCGAATATCAAATTCGAGCCTAAACACAATTTTGTCAAGAGAAACCTATCCCATTAGATTTCTCACCTCCAAGAAATATTTTCATAGAGATCAGGAAGGTTAACAAGTCTCAAAACATATTGAATTGAAGAAAATCATTTTTGAGCTAGATTTGGGAGTAAGGATCAAACTCTTACTGACAATCCATTTTCTTCAAAATTGAGGACTTCTCTTTAGCTTTAGAAGATTAAATTGAGTACTTTTGATGTATCAGGTTGTCCAAGGAAACAAAATTCTACGTTTTTGGGTAAGTTGTAGGCTGAAAATCAAGTTCCTAAATTAAGACCACACGCTTAAAGACATCACACCATAAGGAAGAACTTTTGTGAAGAAATTGGACTATAAAAAGCTCTAGGATCGACTGCCCAACAAAAAGTTTTTGCATTTGAATTCTGGCATGGATAAGTTTTTTGGCGTACTTAAGTGTATAACTCATATTATAATCCACGAGAAGGTATGAAATCAATCCCTATCTCTTCCGTGTGACACAACCTTTAAGTTTCATGAAGAAATTGAGGGGACAAATTGTAAGGACCAGACTGACTCGATGACTCCAAAAAGACGGGTAAATTTTTCACGAAATAAAACAATTAAAATTTAAAACATAATTTATATTATAACAAAATAGTGTGCGCACGTTTGTAATTTAAAGTATGACATAATAGTTAAAACACAAAATAAGGAACAAACACAACACATTTTAAAACAAAAGGGTTGAGAACGACGGGTGAGGTTTGTCTATGACATCTGCTTCAGAGTCAGCTTTCGACTTCGATGAGCTCCTTACCTGAAAAAAATGGAGAATAAGAATGAGTACAAGACTCAGTAAGTAAATTGTAACATGCATTTGTAATCATATGAACCCATAATAATAACTAGCCTAATTTATCTAGAAAGTCGTAGATTAATAAGGAATTGCTTAGAGGGTTCTAGAGAGTCTTGAATCTTGAGGTGCTTCCTATAGGTGCTTCTTAGGTTCTATCTTGGTTTAGGTTCCAAGCGGGCTCTAATCAACTTGAACTCTTGAAAATACCTTATTGTCCTTAGGAATAGACCTTATAAGAAGTAGTCCTAAGGGCATTTTGGTCATTTTATCTCTAATTCTTGGTTTTGTTACTTAACGTATTTCAGTGGCTTTCAAACATCATAAACTAAGATCTACTACAGAGTTTCATAGCATTTATAGGTCATGAACCAAAGGTAAATTACTTTTGGGGCATTATTGTCATTTCACACCATTTCTTGGTTTACCTACTTATCCTTATCCAATATCCACCAAATTTCATATATAACCTCAACCTTCTATAATATGCTCAACATTAAAATTTCATAGGCATTAGAGTTCATCTAGTGGATTATTTTAACGTTACTTCAATCTCGAGCAATTTAATCGGTTAAGGGCTTAACTCACAGTTCTTTGAGTTTTTCTTTAATATAATATTAATTCATTCTTGGTTTAGGTTTCATATGAAAATCCAAACAATTCCTACAAGTATTTCTTAAGAAAAGTCTAAGGTGGCTAATTACCTCGTCATCGACTTTCAGGACTTCCATTCTTGAGCTCCTAGTATCCAAATTACTTCAAATTTACTTCCAAAGACTCCTTATTGTGTCTAGTTATTGGAACCATAATATTTTCCATGTGAATTGGTCTAGAAGGGGATTAAAATTAAGAAAAACTGAGGGAAGGTCGGATTTTAGGTTGACATGGTTGGTTTAGTTGAACTTGTCACCGTCATTGTCTTCTTCCTTTGGAAAGGAAGAAGACGTTGAAACGCATATCGCCGCCCCCTGAAACGCCACTTCTATAGCTCATTCCGTGACGTTTCTCTCCTTGATTTCTTCTTGAAACTTAAAGATGGTGTTACAAGGATAAGCTAGGGGTTGATTTCGTACCTTCTCGTGGATTGTAGCCTAAGATATTCGCCTCCAAAGTTCGTCCAAAATCAATTTTTTTGCCTGAGCTAAAATAGAGGATTTCTTATTGGGTAGTTAATTCGAGGGGTTTTCAAGGCCCGACTTCTTCATGGAACCTCTACCTTAGTCTGTAATTGAGTGTGTGACCCCAATTTTAGAAAATCACTCTCGATCTACAAGTTACCCGACACACCCATTTTTATCTCTTGGATAGCTTGTTCTACGACGTTTCAACTCTCGATTCCTTCATCAAAGTTACTCAAATTCTTCCCCTAGAGCTAAAAGAATCCTTAATCTAAAGTAAAAGGCACCGTAGATAGGAATTCAAAACTTACCCCCAATTTGAGCCTAAAACTGATTTTCTTCAATTGGGCACGTTCCTAAGGTTATTTCTCTTCATGGTTTTCTATGGAATTATTTCTTGGAGGTGCAGAAAGTTATTAAGATCGTCATTGTTTGACGAATTATCGTGTATCCTCGGATTCAATTTTCGAGTTTTCCTTGAAACTCTTCAATAGAGGATTGGATTGGAGGAATGGTTTTTGGGCACTTTCAGTACTCTACTCCTTCGTAGAATTTGTGGGTAATCTTGCTTAGAAATGGTAGGAACAAGTTTGAAGGGAAATGGTTGAGAATTGCTCTCGCATTTTGAAGAAAACCAAGAGTAGGAGACCCAAAATCTAAATGCCGATAGCTTATGATTGAGAGCTCGACCTTGCCCGATTCTTGTTCCATATTGTTGCCCCAACTATAGACTTTTTAGGAGGAGCTTATATCGACATTGAGAGCTTCAAAATCGTTGTGATTTAGAGGGTAAATTTTTTAGATAATCCATAAAAAATATCCTCTCTGATTAGTGAGCTACCAACTTACGGTTTGAATTCTAATCGTTGGATTTAATGATCGCTGAACATTCTAGATATTGTCCAATTTTGGAGATCCAATGACTGGATTTTGAGATTTGAAGGATTTCGTGCCCGATGTCACTATGGAGGTTCTGATTTTTTTTAGCAGAACGACATATCAATACTTGTCCACAATTCCAAGGGTATTTTGGTAACTTACCACTTTCTAAATATTTTATTATTTTTTCTCAAAAAAAAAAACCCAAAAGTTGAACATAGTAAAATAAGAAATTGAAAGATTTCGTTGAAATTGTTCGTTTGGAAATTTCTCGAAAAGCTAATCATAGGTTCTTCTCTCCATCGTCATTTTCCCTCCTTAATCATCTTAAAATTCCTTCTAGATAAGGAACTAAAAATCAGTAAAGTTCCTTAGAAATTGGAAAAATGAATTTTTCGTCTTTTTCACATCCTTTTTCCTTTCCAATCCTTTTCGAACGGCCTTAGCTCCTTAAAGTTACTTGTTATGGTATAGGAATAACTTTATTCTTGTCTTTGCTTAATCCTTTAATTTCTTTTTTTAGATCCTTTGGATCTTACATGAACCGCTTATTCTAGTTGGAGATAATTTATTTTATTTTTGGATGTTATAGAAATGCTCAAAATGGAGCTGAGGAGGTGAGATTTTAGACGGCGGTGCAATGATCATGCTGGTCTTCTTCCTTCCAAAGGAAAATAAGATGACGTTAGTTGTTCAACTGAATTGGCAACACCAACCCAAAATTTGACATTCCATTGGTTTTTCTAAATTTCAACACATTTCTAGAATTTATAAGGAGTCTATCACAGAAAATTTGGAGTGATTCAAGCATAAGCTTGAGAATGGAAGTCTTGAACATCAACGATGAGGTAAGTACTCATCTTGAACTATTCTTAAGAAATAATTGTAGGAATTATTTGGATTTCTGTATAAACCTTAATGTAATACCCGAGTTTTTAAATAAATAAATAAATAATAAAAATGAAAATGAAAATGGTCAAAGTCAACATAGGGGCAGAAGAGTCATTTTGCCCTTACTCTCATGTGAGGGGTCTAGTTCGTTGGGCCATAAGAAGAAAGAGAAAGGAGAAAGGAGAAAGGAGAAAGGGTTTGGGAGAGAGGAAGAGCAAAGAAGTCAAACCACCTTAGATTGGCGTTGGAGACCGAATCCAAGGTAA
The DNA here is from genome assembly GCF_002738365.1 of Cucurbita moschata. Taxonomy (NCBI): domain Eukaryota; kingdom Viridiplantae; phylum Streptophyta; class Magnoliopsida; order Cucurbitales; family Cucurbitaceae; genus Cucurbita; species Cucurbita moschata. The sequence goes on along the minus strand of NW_019268614.1, from coordinate 149,524 downwards.
GAAACTTCAAAGCAAGACTTCTCTTGGTGTTAGAAAAGGAGTTTGGGTGGTGGATTCACTCATTCCGACAAGAAAATCTGGGAACGAACAAAGTAAGGTTCCGAACTTCTTGTTTCGATTTTATCTAGATTTGAGAAGTTTCTTGAGCGTTAGATCTAAAGTTTTTGAGGTATGTAACTAAAATAAGATTCACACAGGTTTCTTCAACTTTCTGGACGAAAATTGGAGTTTAGTCGGAGTTCGGGTAAACCGATCAAGAATAGAAAATGTGAGTTTTTCCATATCTTTGGACGACTTTAACTCATTCTATGCTCAAGAAAAAAAATAAAGAAAAAATATATTATAGGAGTAGAATATGAGATTTACAATATTCGTGAAGAAACTTTGTAGATATGGATTACGAATTGAAAGATAAGAAAATCCAAAGAAAATAGATCGAAAATGCGCAAACACCTAATGATCTAGAAATTGAAACACACGTAGGAGAGAGAACAAACACTACCATGAGTCGATTGGCGTACGGAGGAGCACCACAAAACCGATGAGTGACACGTGGCGACCACCAGTTAGAGAGATGCGTTCCACACGCTAGTAGACACACAACAGCGTGCAGATTCGAGTAAACCCGTGTCCAAACCAGCGACCCGCGTCACACGACCTGATCCACATTCGACGACGTACCCCGACGTAACCGATTCGACCCGACCCTTCGGCCCGCAACTGCAGAGGCATTACACAAGGGGATACACGCACATGGAACCGTGCATATTAACCCTTTAGAGCGCCTCAATTGCGCATGTAAGTGTTAAAATAAAACTCATTAATTTGTGAAGTAATCTCACACACACTAACGATAGAATGCTCTGATACCGCTTTGAAAAATTACTACTCGCGTATTTGTGAAGGAGATATCGAAAGAGGAGAGACAACGAGACAAACAACACTGATTTTATAAAAAAAAAACTTTTTCTATTGCTTTGTATTTCTTTGCTCTCTATTTTTTTGCTCTACTTTACACGAAAAGGATTGGGTATTTATATCTTTTCTAACACTAAAATAGGGTGAGAGAAACGCTCATAAACCCCTACCATCATTCCCTAAAAAAAAACTCGGCCTTTTCTTTCACCTAGCTTTTTCAAATTAACTTTCCTAACGTAACAAATTAACTGCATTTGGCATTTTAAGTTTATTTCAACAAAACTCCCCCATAAACTTAGATGCTCCTACCATCTGTCAAGCCAATCATCTTCTTGTATTTGTCGAAAAGTACTTTCGGTAGCGGTTTTGTAAAGATGTCCACAACTTGATCCTGACTTGCCACATGCAGCAATTCCACACTTCCTTCCTTCACATAATATCGGATAAAGTGAAATCGAACATCAATGTGTTTGCTTCTTTCATGGTTCACTGGATTCTTTGCCAACTCATTGTTGATTTGTTGTCAACTTGAATCACGGTTGCACCTCATTGCTTTAGCTTCATCTTGCTCAACAAATTTCTAAGCCATATTACGTGACACACACACCAAGATGTTGCCATATACTCAGCTTCACACGTCCAGAGTGTCACGGTCGGTTGTTTCTTTGAAAGCCAAGTAAATGTTGTGTTGCCCATAAAGAATACATAACCCGATGTACTTTTCCGATCGTCTATGTCCCCGCACCAATCCCTTTCAAAGTAACCAACTAATTTGTAATCTTCTGTTTTCAAGTAAAATAACCCAAGTGACACCGTTTCTTGGATGTACCGTAGGATTCGCTTCAACGCCTTCTAATGTGAATAAATCGACTCCTCCATGAATCGGCTTATAATGCCGACACTTAATGAAAGATCTGGCCTTGTGCATGTAAGATAGCGAAGGATTCCTACCAGGCTCCGGTACCAATTTGCATCTACTTGTTCTCCTTCATCGTACTTTGAAAGTTTTGCACCTGGTTCTATTGGTGTTGATACAGGGTTGCAATTTTTCATCTTGTACTTCTTCAAAATCTCCTTTGCATATTTCTCTTGTGACATAAAAATACCCGTCTATCCTTATTTAAACTCCAAACCAAGGAAAAACTTCAACAAGCCCAAGTCTGTCATCTCAAATTCTCGTGTCATTGTGCTTTTGAACTCTTCTATCATTTCATCATTGTTGCCCGAAAAGATGAGATCATCGAGATAAAGAGCAACAAGTATCACATTACCTCCACTTTTCTTTGTGTAAAGTGCATGCTCATGGGGACATTGCTTGTACCTGTTCTCTTTGAAGTATGTATCAATATGAGTATTTCATGCTCGCAGTGCTGGTTTAAACCCATAAAACGCCTTCTTCAATTTTAGTATCTTCTTCTCTTCTCCAGTTTTCATGTACCTGGGTGGTTGTTTGATAGACCTCTCCTTCAAGCACACTATTCAAGAATGCCGACGTGACATCCATTTGAAAAATTGGCCATTTGAATTGAGCTACTTCGAAAATGAGCAATCAGATTGTCTCCATTATAGCGATGGGAGCAAACACTTCATCATCGTCTATTCTCGCCTTTTGCTCGTATCCCTTCGCAACAAGTTGCGCCTTGTACTGATCAATCTTGCCTTGAGCATTCATCTTTTTCTAAAATACCCACTTTACACCTATGGGCTGATTTCCTTTCAGTAATTTTGTCACCTCCCATGTATTGTTGCGATAAATCGCTTTAATCTCCTCATCCATGGCAGTTTGTCACTTCTTGTCTCGCACCGCCTCTTAAAGCTGATATTGTCAGCATCTAACAAAAGACATACAAGGTGTACCTCATTTTTTGAGTCATACAAGTCTCGCGAACTTTGCATTTTGGGTTGTCGTGGTTCATCTTCATCATCGAAAATTTCTGAGTCTGTTGGTGCAACGTCTGATGATTCTCCAACTTCGATATGGACTTCATTTACTCGCACATCACGACTCACTATCACCATCTTGCTTATCGGGTCAAGTAGCTTGTATCCTTTTGTCTTCTCAGCATATCCAATAAAAATATACCTTTTGCTTTTGTCTTTGAGCTTCGTTCTTCGTTGATCCAGTATGTGAGCATAAGCCAGAATACCGAACACTTTGAGATGAGAGATTGTAGGCTTTTGTCCACACCAAGCCTCTTGTGGTGATTGATCATCTAACTTCACATGTGGACATCGATTTTGTACGTAGATGGCGCATTGCACGACTTATGCCCAAAATTCTTTTGGCATCCTTTTGCTCTTGAGCATTGTTCGAACCATGTCAGAATGGTCTGGTTCTTACTCTTAGCCATGTTGACTTCTGGAAATCGAGAGAAAATCGTTGATGGAGTAAAAAACCGCCGAAGGAAAGTTTCTTGGAAGAAGAAAATAACTGAAAGCAAAGGGAGAGACAATATTTGCGCTGAAGACCCGATTGATTGTTATTTTCATTCAATTTACATATTTAAATAACTAACCTATCCTAAAATTAGCAGTAGTGTCACAAATCTTACTCCCAAAGTTGGTCAAAATAGCCATAAAAAAATATGCTCCATAAGGAGAGCGTTAATTTAGATATCCAAAAACCAAAAAAGCAACTGACTAAGTTTAAGGAAATGTGTAAATAACCTAAATAGGGAAAATCATAGCTTTTATCTAATAATCTCCTCCTAGAAGCTGTGATGTATCTACCTTATTATTTGAACTTCGATCTTTGAGCATAGTTCTTCAAATTTTACCTGTGTCAGGGACTTGGTGAAAATGTCTCCAAGCTGTTCCTCTGTTTGGATGAAATCAATCTTGATGAGCCCCCGATCTGCACATTCTCGGATGTAGTGGAATCTGATTCTATGTGCTTGCTTCGGTCATGAAAAACTTGATTTTTGATCAGGGAGATCGTAGCTTTATTGTCCACGTATAGCATTGGTGGATCGCCTTCTCTTCTCATGAGTTCTTCCATCAGTCGTGCAAGCCAGACCACTTGTGTTGCCGCCGTCGAAGCGGTGATGTATTTTGCTTCGCAAGAAGACAAAGCAACTACCTTTTGTTTTGTTGATTGCTAGCAGATTGCGCCGCCTGAGAGGAAGTAAATCATCCCGCTGGTGCTCTTAGGATCATCAACATCAGCGGCCATGTCACTATCACTGTAGCCGACCAGCTCAAGCTTCTCCTTTCCTCTCCCTGCGCAGTATCTCACACCCCAGCCTCTAGTTCCAGTCACATAGCGCAGGATGCATTTGACAGCCACAAGATGCTCCTCCCTTGGTGCTTCCATGAATCTACTCACGTATCCAATGAAATAAGCAAGCTCAGGGCGTTTGTTTACCAGATACTCCCGACAATGCTGCGGTAATTGGTGGCGTCGATTGCCGTCGTAGTCTCGGCCTTCCTTAGCTAGAGCCAGGCCTCCATTGGCGTCCTTGTAGGGTTACTGTCCGCAAGTCCAGGTTTGTCCAACAGCTTCTTCGCATACGCATTTTGGCAAATGGTGATGTCGGCAATACTCTATTGCACTTCGATGCCGAGGTAGTAGCTGAGTACGCCAAGATCGCTCATCTTGAAGTTCTTTGACATCTCCCTCTTGAATCTTTTGAGGACTTCCATGTCGCCTCCAGTGATTATGAGGTCGTCAATGTACACTCCCACGATTAGTCACTGCTCGACGTGGCCGTGCGTGTACATGCCATGCTCAGAGGCACAGCGCTTGAACTTCAACAACAGTAGGGTACTATCGAGCTTCGCGTTCCAGGCTTGTGGTGCTTGCCGAAGACCATAGAGTGCCTTGTGCAAGCGCAATACCTTATTAGGAATGTCATTGTCCAGGAAGCCCAGTGGTTGTCGGACATAGATGGTCTCCTTCAGCTCTCCGTTCAGAAACGCAGATTTCACGTCCATGTGGTGGGCCTCCCAGGAATGATGTCCCGCGATTGCCAGCAATAGGCAAACAAATTCCAGCCTTGCCACCAGCGCGAATACCTCCTCGAAATTCGCTCCTTACTTCTGGACGTAGCACTTCGCCACCAGACGAGCCTTGTGTTTCACAACTTCTCCCTCTTTGTTACGCTTCAGTTTGAAGACCCATTTGAGCCCTATGGCTCGGTGTCCCGGCGGCATGTCCTCCAGACTCCACGTCTGGTTCTCAGTGATGGATATCATCTCCTCGCGATAACCTCTTCGAAATCCACTCCTTGCTTCTGGACGTAGCCCTTCGCCACAAGACGGGCCTTGTGTTTCACAACTTCTCCCTCTTCGTTACGCTTCAGTTTGAAGACCCATTTGAGCCCTATGGCTCGGTGTCCCGGCGGCATGTCCTCTAGACTCCATGTCTGGTTCTCAGTGATGGATGTCATCTCTTCCTACATTGCCTACAGCCAGCACGGGTTCCTTTCTGCTTCGGCGAAGATGTTCCATTCATTTGCGCTGATGGCATGTAGTTTGGCCACCTCTTGTTTGAGTTCTCATGCCGCCAGTCCAGGTGGTTCACCTCCTCTCACTAGGTCTTCCATCCTTCGGTACCTGGCCACCAGATCATCATCGTGATCGGCATCCAGCATTGAATCCGCAGTCCATGGTGTTGCAAACTCCATTGGTTTAGGGGGTGCAGCTGCTGGCGGTGGTGACGGTTCCCGATGTTGCGCTCCTTCTTCTCCTAGCTCGGTGACGAGGTACTCCACCGTAAATTGATTTGAGTTTTGGTCTGCCTCAGTCACGTCGTTCGACTGCCAGAAGGTGCTTTCGTTGAAGATGACGTCGCGAGACACGTGAGCTCGCCCCCCCGAAGAATCATAGAGCCTGTACGCGTTGCTCCCGGGTTTGTAGCTGATGAAGATGACCTTCAGCCCCCTGGGATTGAGCTTGGCGAGGTGGGGACGTGCTACTTTCATGTATGTGACGCAGCTGAACACTCGGAGATGATGTACCGCTCGCTTCTTGTTGGTACCAGGCGGACTCATGTGGCGTCTTCCCGTCGAGGCTTTGTGTTGGCAATCGATTGAAGAGATAGACGGTCATCATTACCACCTCTCCCCAGAGAACCTCCCATTACAACTCTTAGAATGCCTTTAATAGTTTCATTTTTTAGGCTATATAAACCCATGTATGTTGTATTGATAAGCAGACTTGGAAAATATAGTAAAATGAGCATTTGTGCTTTTCTTTAGCCAATGGCTAAGTTTTTTTACAATTCTATGTAGTTTAGATTGCATGTAGAATCATTCAAGTTCGACATGATCAATCTTGCTTGTGGAGTGATTCGAATCTCAATCAAGTGTTCTTGTCTTGAGATATTTTATTAACAAGAATCATCCAAGCTAGACATGATTGATCTTGCTTGTGGAGTGATTCGAATCTCAAACAATATTCTTGTCTTGAGATATTCGATCAACAAGGTAATCCGAATCTTACTCCCCTTGTAGTGATTCCCCCATATCATTTGGTATCAGAGCTTCAGGCTCAAGATCGGATATATGTTTCCTTTGCGTTTCTTTTCAATTTTCCTTCAGATATTCGATCAACAAGGTAATCCAAATCTTACTCCCCTTGTAGTGATTTTCCCATATCACCGGCCGTCATTAACAATAACCTTACTGTCCCGATGATGGACTGATTTCGGCGACCTTGCTGTCCTGACGATTGTCTTTTTTAGCATTCCACCACCCCGTTTGCTGGGGGTAGTTGGGCGCCGTTAGTTGCCGCTGCATGCCGAGCTCG